>NC_050513.1:15668346-15747766 GCF_002922805.2 Oryzias melastigma | reverse complement strand
TCTCAATAGTGTGAATGCATTGAATGCATTCACACAACTATAATGTGGTCGAGTTTCCATTTGAACTGTAAAAACTAACCTTTATAATCACATCCCAAAACTATATTTGCACTGGAAGCTTAGCAGCATCACCATTACAGTTCACAGGATACTCGTGGCGGCTGAGAACAACCGACCTCCAGAGCTAATAATAAAAACTTAAAGCTAATGGTTGCACTGAAAATAAAGGCTTTAAATACTACTAAAGTTTCACAACTGTTATAGTTGAGGAACCTAAAGAAAAGACTTCTTCAGTTAATTTTTTTCATGAACGGGTAAATAAAAATGAAATGTTTCTAAGCACTGTTGGTGCTATGAACCAACAAGTGTTGGTAGATCTTGGTAACGTGATAGTGTACCAACCCAATTTATACTGGAGTCAATACTTTCTCGTGGTGGTCAAAGCTTCATTGGCTTCAGGTCGACCCGTGTCAGCTGATCGTGGCCTGTAATTGGCTCTCGTGGGGCCGGGTGGTTGTGACAAGCGCGCTCGTCCCCCCTCGGCGGCGGGCGCTTTGTGCGGAGTTAAATTGGATGGTTAATTCGGGTGTTATTTACCCTGTAATTCATTAGCGTGGCCCCGCCGTTGGCAGCGGGCAGGCTGTAATTTCACGCTCCGCAATAAAAGATGTCTCATAATCTGCTTCATTTAGCAGCCAAAGAATTTAATGAAATTAACTGCGGCCCTAATTAAGACGGTGAATATTAAAGACCTGCTATCAAGGCTTTAACGAGGCCGACGTGATCCGCCTTCCACCGGATTAGAAAAATATCATTTCCCTGAGAAAGGTTGTCGGCGCTCGGAGCCATTTTGGTGGTGATGACATTTCTGTCATGCACACTCAGCCCTGGAAATGAGCTTTTTTGGGGGGGCAGAGGCTACCGGCGGGATGCTGCTGCCGTTTTTGGGTTGAGGAATAATTAAAAGAAGGAACACTGCGTCAATCAGAGCGCTGCGCCTGTGCGGCGAGGAGCAGCTCCTGAGCGGGAGAGGGGCGAGGCCGTGTCCCCGCTAATGAATTGAGACTGGTGAAGTACGGTTTGGATAATTGAGTTTCTAATTAATTACCCAGAACTCTTCTCAGATAAATCAGCTCCTCTTCAGGCCCCTCTTCCTCGGTGGTATTTGGTTTGATCTGGTCGGCTCCCCTGGGCTCACCCTTCGCCGTCCTCGCCTCATCGTCGCCGCCGACCTTGTGGCTCAAGAGACCAATGGCGAAGTGTGGCTGTGTTTTCTTTGCTTCCTGCCTTCGTCTGCTGCCGGGACAAGAGGCTCATGACAAACAAGAAAAAGCTGTGAAGAATCTCTCTTTTTTTCACTCTTTAAATGGGAAAAAATAGATTAAGATTAGTAAAAAAAAAATTTGTTTTTTTGGGGTCTAGGCTCCATCAGCTTCTATGTTTCATGTTTCCCTTTGGTGTGTGTTTTTGCACGTCTCAGCACCTCTACAGTCTGATCAATGACATGAAAATCTTCCATCAGTCAAACTCTTGTATAAATACCAGACAAACTTCAGCAACCATACTTAAAGTTTTTGTTAATGAAATACTAAGTAAAATGTGCCGCATAGGAAATAAATGACTCTTTAATTTGTTGTTTTCAACTTGTTGCTAATATTTATATCTTTAATAGTAATTTTCAAAAAATTGAGTTTAGCTAATATTTAGCTACATGCTAACGTTTTTTGGTAGTTTATCTATTGGGGTTTTTAGGCTATTTTAGAATTTAGCTAATATTTTAGCAACATGCTAACGTTTTTGACCAATTTAGTTTACTGAGGAATTTTAGGCTATTTTGGAGTTTAGCTAGTAATTAATCAACATGCTAACTTTTTTGGTTAGTTTTTTATCTACTAGGGTTTTTTCAGGCTAATATAGAGTTTAGCTTCTAGTTTAGAAACATGGTAATGTTTACTGAGGAGTTTTAGGCTATTTCGGTGTCTTGCTAGTATTTAAGCAATGTGCTAGCTTTTTTATAGCTAATTTAGCATGTACTGAGTGGTTACTTGTGCTACTTTGGAGGTTAGCTTCTATTTTAGCAACATGCTAACGTTTTTGACTAATTTAGTTTACTAAGGAATTCTTTGCTATTTTGGAGTTTAGCTAAGCAATGTGGTAGCTTTTTAAGCTAACTTGGTATCTACTGAGGTTTTCTTATGCTAATTTTGAGTTTAGCTAATATTTTAGCAACATGCTAACGTATTTGGCTTGTTTGTTATCTACTGGGTTTTTTTAGGCTAATATAAAGTTTAGCTTCTATTTTAGCAACATGCTAATGTTTTTGAATAATTTAGTTTACTGAATAATTTTAGGCTATTTTGGAGTTTAGCTCATATTTAAGCATTATCATATTATTGGATAAGGGCTGCACGGTGGCGCAGTGGTTAGCGCTCTTGCCTCACAGCGAGAAGGCCCCGGTTCGAATCCCGGCTGGGACCTTTCTGTGTGGAGTTTGCATGTTCTCCCCGTGCATGCGTGGGTTTTCACCGGGGACTCCGGCTTCCTCCCACCGTCCAAAAACATGCTTCATAGGTTAATTGGTGACTCTAAATTGTCCCTAGGTGTGAATGTGTGAGTGACTGAGTGTGTGAATGAGGCCCTGAGACAGACTGGCGACCTGTCCAGGGTGTACCCCGCCTTCGCCCTTCAGTAGCCGGGATAGGCTCCGGCACCCCGCGACCCCGAAAGGGAAGAAGCGGTCAAGAAAATGGATGGATGGATATTATTGGATATAGTTTACTCTGAAAGGTTGAAGAATACAAGAATATTGTAAAAAAATAAAAAAAAAAATATTAAAAACACGTAGCCCAGTGGCTCCCCCCCCCCCCTTTCCATCAAGGACAGCCGAAAATGCTTTTCTCTTGTTTCCAACACAACAGATAGAACTATAACCGTTTAAAGCTGTATTGATGCTAAAGCCTTAGTCATATGAACCATTGATCCATATGGGAGCAGCAGGTTTTTGGGTTGCCTGGGGTTGTCGAGGGTTGTAAAGAGAAGCAGCAGCATGTTAAGTGGAGAACGGGTGTGTCTTGCAGTCCTATTGGGGCTCGTATGACCATTCCAAGAGACATCGTTGAAAATGGAACATACGATTCTCATGCGTGTGGTAAATGTATCATGAAGTATTGACTATGTTAGAGCAAGTTGCACGCACTTACAACATACAGGTGAGACTGTTGAATAGTACCTTTTTTGACACTTTCTAGTCGTTACTAAGTTGTGCGCAAATATCCTACGGGCACTTGGGCCCACCGAATCTATGCTCCGATTGTCCAATTACCTCATTACTAAGTCATTCTGATTACACATCTCTCACATGAACATCACTCACAAACTCCTTACTTTACTTCTGCGTGTCCCGCAGCATGCCCATAGAAAACGTATCAAAACATGAACTCACTGAGTGGTCTAGATCTATCTGTAAGGGCAGTCCAGACTGAGGTCAGGATAAACTCAACTTCAGCTTAATCCAGTTCTTCCTAATAAATAATTAATAACGTCATCTCCTGAAACCCTCAGTTAGCTTGAAATTGCTGATTAGTATCAACAATGAAACGCTTCAGTCATCAATGTTGTTGAATAGTTCAAGGAAACGAGGGTCACTGAGCCTTAGACTTCCACTACCATAGGTCGTGTTGACTCTGGAATGATCCGCCGCCGTCTCCCACTTCCCTTATCTCGTCCTCTTGGAGATCAGAGAAGCACAATCAGCCTGGCGCACACCCCGTCTGTCGAAGAGGATGATGGATGACCCTCGATGGCTGCTCAGGCCAGATCAGATGGCCACTCCGACAGAGGAGGGACCTTCCCCTCTGCTGTCAACGGGAGGTGATACTTCTAATACAGCCTGAGAAGACGTGAAGGAACAAAAGGGGGCGCAGACCTCTCCGCGTCTGAGATCAACTGTCAGACTTTTAGGAGGTGCAAGAAGAACCCATTGTCCGCTCAATTGGGTGATTACCAGCCGTCGGCCTCTTGAAGAACCTTCCTTTATTTGTCCTGGGCACCCCGGATCCAGACAATAGAAGTAGTTTATTGAGGTTCATTTCATCACCCGAACTTCCAACCAGAGGCTTAAATTTGTGTGTCCCGTTACACCTTTCCTCATTTCCATCCATTCCTCTTCGGCCGTGTATGTGACAGCTGTTTAATCAGAGACCCCCGGATCGCGCTTGCCAACATTATCTCGATGCGTGGCCTAACGAATGACTTCATCGTGGAGCTTCCCCCGAGCCAGCGACCTTTTATTCAGCACCACTATGCGATACTTCACAGTGCAACCAAGGAGGGAGTGTTTTTAGGGGCAAGTATCTGTCTTACCCCGCACGACTCGAACCCCCAAACCTTTAAATGCCTTCGGACGTATTTGAATGCCTAACAAATGACTCCATCTCCCGGTGCCTGCAGCGAGCGACCTTTTCCTCAGCGATAGCCCCTCAATACTTCACTTCAGAAGTACATGATCGCAGTGGCACAAAGCAAATCTGAGGACGCATTTGTCTCTTGTTCATTCTTCTGTGCCGAGACCTTGTAAGCTGTCGTAGCAGCCCCCCCCCTCCACCTCCTAGAGGTAAAATAAGGCAAAAATGTGTCACAGAGGTGAAAAATGAAGATATTAGCCATCAGGAGGGTTTCAATTAGCCTCGCTCTCATGCAAACTGATTGTTGTCATCTACAAAATGAATTGCTGAGATTAATCCTTTGATGTCTTGAAGGTTTGGAATAAAAAGTGGGAAAACTAGGGGTTTTGCCTTGGATCAGGCCTCACACTGTACTGGTGTCTTTGTTTTAGGTGTGAATTAATAAAAAAAAGAAGTGTTTTCTTAGATGAGTCTAAAGAGATTTTTAGGTCGAACTTCCATAGACGTCTAACCGTTACGTAGTTCTACTGAAATGTTTGCAAAAGAAAATAATCTTTTATGATCAAATTCCTCTGTTTAATTGAAGACTGATGTTTAGCCCGCCTCTTGATTGTTATCGGAGCAACATTCCCTCTCCTAACTATTTGTCTCGAGCTTTGGCTGACTGATTGAAATAGAGTCGCTCAGGACCAAGCTGACCTGGAAAGTCTTCACTCGTTTAAACACTCGTCTTCTCAGTGCCTGGAAGCGCGCCGCCGCTCAACGCTCACTAACAGGCAGTAATGGATGATCAGCTGGCCTGACAGCTGCACGGCTGCCGGCAGCTTTCACTTCACCGCAGCGGGAAGCTCGTCAAGTCCTGTTTAACGCACCGTGGGGAAGCCCTGTTGTTGCAGCAGCACACAGCGAGCGCACACCGCTGTCTTTCACTGCCTCGTGACAGAAACACAGCAGTCAAAATGAAACTCCCTGTCTGTGGAAACATCAACTCTACAGCATCCAGGCATAGTTTAGCCCAGTTATGTGATAACTACTATCTCCATGAATGTGGGACAGTCCGGTTCTTTGGTAAGTTAGCAGTCAATAAAAATCTCAGAAAAGTTGAGATGGGGATTAGTGCTGTTTGAATTACCCAAACTCTTCAACCGTTATTGTAATTCCAACTAATTCTGAAGCTGAGAAAATCAGCTTTGCTTTACGATATTGAAGGGTGTGAATCCTTGATAAAACATTGAGCATTAACCTGATTTCTTCGTTTCAGAATCAGTTGGAATAATGGGAACTGTGTAAATGGATGAATAGCTATAGTAGGTTGAAGAGCATTTGTTATTTTGTGTTGAAGGCGACATCTTGAGTAATAAAGGCTGTAAACAATGGGGATTTATGCAGTAAAGTATTGCATATTGGTGCAAAGCTGCTTTTCTTCGTGTCAGAATCCATTGGCATAATGTCCGAGAGTTACTGTAGTTTGAATAGCGTTTATTCCATGTCACCTTTGACATTTTGGGTATTAAAGGCGTTAAAACATTGGGATTACTATCGCAAAGTATTGCGTGTTGGTGCAAAGCAGCTTTTCTCTTCTTCAGAGTCTATTGGATTAACGTAAATTGCATAAACGGTTGAAGAGTTATGGTTGCTACAAGAGTGTTTGTTATTCTGTGTCGTTGGTGACATCTCGGGTCTTAAATGCTATTAAATATTTGTATTGATACAGTAAAGTATTGCATGTGGGTGCAAAGAGGCCATTCTTCAGGTCAGAATCAGTTTAAATTAAGTTAATTGTATTAACAATTGAAGAGTTTGAAAGTTTGAAGAGCGTTTGTTATTCTATGTTGTGGTGTTTAATTTGGTGTAAAGTGTTGTATGTTGGTGCAATGCTGTTTTTCTCCTTCAGAATCCATTGGAATTACGTTAATTGTGTGAACAGTTAAAGAGTTACGGTATTTTAAAGGGTGTTTGTTATTCTATGTTGGAGGGGACTTTTTGGCATTAAAATATTGGTATTGGTAATATACAGTAATGTATTGCATGTTGGTGCAAGGCTGCTTTTCTCTGCTTCATATTCTGTTGAAATAACACTGATTGCGTAAACGGCGCAAGGGTTACAGAAGTTCTAAGACTGTTATTCTGTGTCGTCAGCAACATCTCTGTTATTAAAGGTGTTTAAACGTGGAAATGATTCCGTAAAGTATTGCGTGTAGGTGCAGTTGTTTTTCTCCGCATCAAAATCTGTTGGAATTATGCTAAATTCGTAAACAGTTGAAGAGTTGCAGTAGTTTGAAGACTGTTTGTTATTCTATGTCACAGGTGACATCTCTGGTATTAAAGTGGTTAAAACATTGAAATAGATGTGGTAAAGTATTGCATGTTGGTGCAAAGTAGCCTTTCTCAGTGTCAGAATCCGTTGGGCTAATGGTTTAAGAGTTACAGTAGTTTGAAGAGTGTTTGTAATTCTGTGTCGCCAATGACGTCTCGGGTATTCATTGCATTAAAGTGTTGGGAATGATACAGTAAAGTATTGCATGTTCGCGCAAAGCTTGAAAATCCGTGGGAAAAACGTCAATTGTGTAAACGTTCAAACAGTTGCAGTAGTTACAAGTGTTCTGTTATTCTTTGTCACTGGTGACAGCTTTGGTATTAAATGAGCTGAAACATTGGTATTGTGGGTTTTTCTTTATGGTCTGCATCAAAATTCCACTCATCTTTGGTAGTTTCTGTGTAAAGCCATTTCATTTTCTCTATAAATAAAAGAAATGATGTCAATCAAACCATTAAGGATTTACTGTTTTTTCCACTATGTGGTAAAGTCGTAGAAACTTTGAGCATCTTTATGTACATATGTACTTTAGGTACTTTCCCAAGGCTCAGACATATTGGGTCCCCGAGGGGATTAATACAGTAAAGTACTGCGTGTTGGTGAAAAGCTGCTTTTCTCCGTGTCAGAATCCATTGCGTAAACAGTCAAAAGTTATGGTAGTTTGAAAAGCGTTTATTCCAACAAAGTCAAGATGTGTTTTTGGTTTCGTTTGCCGAGTTTTCACTTGATTAGGTGAAATTGAAAGTTTTGCTTTTACCAAATCTTTTTATTGTCTGTCCTCATCCGTCTCCATTGAGACTTTGGCTGTAGATACTACAGACTCTGTAATGAATTCGTCTCGTCTCTGTCACATCTCACCATCTCGTCCCTTCCCTCCGCCGCCTGCATTCGTCTTGTCTCTTCGTCACTCTGAAGCGTTTCTCCGTGGCGTTATGTCACAGCTAATTACCGTGAATGTGCCGGCGCCGGGGGTCACCCCGGGCCCGCCGTTCTGTCCCACCACCACCACCCACCGTCTTAATGAAAGCTGAGCGGTCGGGGTGGCGGAGAGCAAGCTTCTGTCCATCAGCCAGCCTGTCCATCTCCCCCCCACCTCCCTCTCCTCGACCCCCTCCTCTTCACGGCTGGACTCTATTAATACTCTGTGTCGGAGTGTTAATGTTGCCGAGCTGCGGTGAAGTGACACGCGTGGCAGCACGCCTGTAATTGCTAATCAGTGGACGGTTTTATCTGCCCCCCCCCCCTCTGCCGTTCTCCCTCTCTCCGTCACTCTCTCTCGCCTTCTGTTTGACCTTCCCGCACTCTTCCTCTCGCCTAATGAATGCGGCTCAGATGAGGTGTGGGCGGCGTGCGGCCTAAACAGCCACTGAGCCGCGGCTGATGCGCGTAGGAGAGAAATAAAGACTCAGACAATTAAAGAAGTGCTGATTTCCTCACATCGTCTCGTCTCGGCCGCCGTTTAAGCGCGCACGCTAAGATGTTGTTCTGGGTGAAGACGAGCGCAACTTCCTGTGTTTTCTGGCTGTTAGCTCGTTATCTTCACTCCACGGACTCTTGATAGCCATTTAACCGCAGAGTCCAGGAGTTGCATAAACGCACAATTATAACAAAGCGTGAGTCACTCTGCGGCGCGGAGACACGGATTTAAATGTCCGACCATCATGCTCGACTTGTTTACAACTGTTGATCTGATCTTTAAGCTGTAATTGTTGGTAACAATCATTTTTACTGCAGTAGTACTGAATTAAACACTGATTGAACTCCAAGAATTACACTTGAATAGAACTAGACTGCTCAAAAACTGGAACTGAACTCCACTAATCTTAGACAACACCTGTAGAATTAAAAGTTTAGCACTAAGTCTCAATTTTTGTTCACTCTCTTTATTTAAAGACGCACTCCAGTCACCTTTAGATACAATATAAAAGTGTTCCTAATCGTCTTTTGATTATGATTGTCCAATTTTTAGCCAAAATCATACAACCTGTGTCGTTAGGACATAGTGTCTGTAGAGGGGCAGGAGTGCATTAGAAACTCACTTCTAAAAAATGTAAAACATTAAAAAATAAATAAGCAAATAAATAAAAAGTAAAAAAAAAAAAAAAAGAAATTTACCTCCGAGTTGTGGGCGGTGCCATCGCTGCTTAGTAACCCCACCCACATTTCCTCTCCCATTTACTGAGAGTCCAAGTTCCAAGTATCACAAATACCGTACCACCTCTGGGCCCGGTTGGCATCAGGTACCGGGTCTTGTACTGGGTCGGGTCCAGTACCACATCTTGTACTTGCGTCTGGTACAGGGTTAGGGTGCCGGTACTGGTTGCATACTGAGGACCAGTCAACATACCATACCGCGTACTGTATCACGTCTGGGCCTTGTCCGCGTCAGGTACCGCGTCTCGTACAGGGTTGCATCTGGTACCAGGTTAGGGTACCAGTATTATGTTAGGGTACCGAGCGTATACTGAGGACCAGTCAACATACTATACCACATATACTGCTTCTGGTGCCGGGTTAGAGTAAAGGGTTAGGGTACTGGTACTGACTGTGTACTGAAAACCAGTCAACATACGGTACATCATCCTGTACAACGTCCGGGCCCGGTTCACGTCAGGTACCGCATCTGGTACCGGGTCAGGTCTGGTACCACATCTTGTACTGGGTTTGATGCTGGGTTAGGGTACCGGTATTGGGTTAGGGCACTGCTACCGGCCGCGTACCAAGAACCTGTTCGCATATGTATCCGGTACCGCGTCCCGAGGGTTGCAGAACCTTGATTTTGCAAACAGCCAGCACATCAAAAAACGATAAAATGTCAAAATTGGTGCGGAGGGGTCGTTAACCAACCGGGAAGGCAGTCAGGGTCCCATTCACCCATGCACACACTGATGGCAAATCCATTGCCATAATGGCACCAACCTCCTATAGCAACCAGGACCACAGACACTTGAACTCTGGGCACTACAGCTGATCAATAACTGCACAGTTTGCTAGAAAATGTTTAGAACTTCTCATCAAACCCTCTGACCAATCGTCCTCCTCTTGGTCCGTCTACTAATTCCTTGAATTATCGCCATTCACGTTATCCAAAAACATGTTATGTTTTTTCTGTTTCCCTTGGCAAAGTGTAGTTCTATAGTTGAAGCTACTGATTAAAAGAAGAATTCTTTCTCTAAAAGTTGCTGCTGTTGTGTCCTGCAGGGCATGCTGCTGAAGAGAAGCGGAAAATCCCTGAACAAGGAGTGGAAGAAGAAGTACGTGACGCTGTGCGACAACGGAGTTCTCACCTACCACCCCAGCCTGCATGTAAGACGCACAAACGCACAGTCATTACAGACTCCCAGAGCTTTGCTGGAATGCAGAGTTGACCTCCATCTATCTGCTGTGTGAGCTGTGTACACACCCGCGTGTACACACTGACGCACACAGACTGTTGATGGCTCGTGTATTAATTAGGACTCGTCATCTGTTTGCTCACGATGTGAATTTCAGCTGTACCGTCTCCTGTAATTGCTCCAGCTTTCTGTCCTGTTGGCAAAGGTATCAGCCCCCCATGCTGTATGACCACACACACATTGTGGTGAACACATTAAAATCCTTGGTTTTTATTTCTGTAGTTGGGAATTTTGATTTGGCACTGCCTTAACCCTTGAACTCCAGCGTTGTTGACTCCTTGATCTATTACTGCATTGATGTGGTTCTAAAAAATTCTGAGAATATCTGTTGGAATTAAGTCAATGGTTGACGAGTTATGTGGCCCAAAGAACATTGAAGGGTTCAAATACACAGTAGAAACACGGTTTAAACTCGTTAGGTCATCATGGAGACACATTTTCCCAGAAGGCTCAGTGTTTTTCTTGTGTTAAAGTATCAGTTCTGATACTTGATGACTGAGACAGCTGCTTCTATTGCTAAGAATTGTGTTTTATTCCATCTTTTAGACTGCTGTTGAATTCTATTTCCTGTCTGTTGACATATATATAGGTTAGTTTTGACTGTAATGTTCTTTTACTACTAGGTGGTAAAACTTTTTAATGGGAATAAACGGTTTAGTGTTCAATACTAAATAAATAAATGGAGCAAAAAATCACAGTTTTATTGCTTTCAAACATGTTCAGATACAAGCGGGGCTTTAGCTTTAGTGTTTACATTCCTTCCACTTCCGTAAATCAAATTCTTCATGCAAATAAAGTAATTCAACTTGAAGGGATAGCCAGCTCTTGGTCCCTACAGTTCCTCCTTATCTCTTATGGTGTCTTTGGGGTCCAGATGACCCCACTCTCAATGTCAACATATCTAAGATAGCACAATGGATAAAAATACATTTTCAGAGACCATGACGGCTTCTAAACAATTGGGCCAATTTGAAGGGGTCATATATGGAGTGATTTTACTGCCACTATATTTCAACCAAAATTCACAGTTTTGAGATTAAAATTGTTCTACATTGCAAGCAAAATGTAAAATGTTAGGAATAAAAATTCACAGTTTGTAAATGAAAATATATAATTTTAGCTTTAAAAAAATATTCATTTTTTAACCTTTAATAAATATCTTTGTTTTTGTAAACGTTTTTCCTTTCAACAATATTTTTACATTTGCAAACTTGTTTTTGCTTTCAATAAATATTTTTGTGTTTGAACACTTTCTTTTCTTTCAAAAATATTATTACATGTGCAAACTTATTTTGTTTAAAAAAAAAATGTTACATTAAATGTTACATATTTTCAGATAAGTTCATCTCGACATTATTTTTTGAAAGCAATAAAGTTTGCAACCTCAAAAATATTCTATGGTACCAAAAAAAAAAGTTTCTGATTTTTTTTTGTATATATATATATATATATTTTCATTTGCAAACAATGAAGTTTCATTTTTAACACTTTACATTTTGCTTGCAATTTAAAAAAAAAAATCATCTCAAAACTGACTTTTATTGCAATATTGTGGCACTAAAATCACTCCATAGGCAGAGGGGTGGGGAAGCAATTCAGATTCAGCCAGACTGTTGTAGTCCTTAAAATAGAAAATACTTGGAAGAAAAAGTCTAAAATATACATACTTTTAACCCTTATGTTGCCATCTTCACACTTGAAAGTGGGTCAACTCTGACCCGGACACAATATACGGGTGACGATAATAAAAAAAAAGGTAGACATAACAGTTTCAATTACCAGAGAATGAGAGTTAAATATAAAATTATAAATTTAAATATAAATTAAATCTTAAATATAAATTTAATTTAAGATTTAATTTTGTCTTCAACTTACTCAAATAAGTCTTATTAGGACAACTTTTATAAGTTCCATTGGTAGATCTTTTTTTTTTTTTTTTTACTTAGAATTATAACGAGGTAAAAAAATAATCTTTTATTTATTTAATCTTGTTTTCCTTTATGTTCTTCTGTCATTTTGGTTGCTAAAGAAAGCAACTTTAAAAGCTAAACATTCGCATTTTCTTTGCTTTTTTCCAGTTTTCTGCACAAGGAGTCAAACATTAAATTACTAAGAAAATTAACAATAAAAACTATAATAACTTCATTTTCCAAGGTGGTAGATGAGTGGGTGTTTGAGCAAGGCAGCACTTGCAGCTGCGGGTTGAAGGTTTGACTCCCCGTGGAGCTTCTCTTCCACACTTGAGCTCACTGCGCACGTCCGTCAGCGATTAGAGGAGCTGATGCAGTAAATTAGTGTTAAAACTCATCAGTTAACACATCAACACACGCTGGTGAACAAACAGACACGCACTCAAAGCCCCTCCAGCGCCGAAAAGCCAGGTTTTCCTGAGCGCCTTGCATCTGCACTTTGCCGTCAATTAGCGTGTTTGCGGAGGCTAATCGAATGAAACTCAATCAGTGCTGCTAATTGCCCGACTATGTGCAAAAGAAATCACATTAATGCCGCTAATTAAGTGGATGGCAATGGATGCCACCTAATTGGCACGAAAAGTCTTGTCTAAAGAGGAGAAGACGGAGCCAAAAAAAAAAAAAAAAGCTGCGAGGAAGGAAGCGCCTGTCATCCTGGAGAGTCTGAGAGCGTCCTGGAGAACTAACGGGATGTTTCTGCAGGACTTGAAGCCATTTACTCATCCGGGTGACTGAGAGCATGAACACGAGCAGATTCTGCTGAAGCGGCAGCTGATGTCGAACCAAAGGAGAACACGTTTGTTTGGTATCAAGGTTCATAGTATAAATAATTTAATACAATTTAAGAAGAAAAGATTTTATTTTTAGAATCAGGAAAATCCGTGTGTTTTTAGATTGGTATTTTAGGATTTAATTTTAAAGCATTTTGAATCGTAAAGTATCTCAAAATGGAAATAAATCGCCATATCGATTTACACTTACACTCTTACAATTGACTGTATATAGAGAACTGGACTGAGTGGCCCCTCCCCCCATGGCATTCCAAACAGGAAGTACCTGTTGGCTCCAAGAAGCCCAAATCCCGTAGACTTCTATTGAGTCATTCTATTTATCAGAATAACCATTCTTACTACGATATTTTTAACGTTTTTATGCTAATCCGAGTTTTTCATGAAATACTTTCTTTAGTGCAATTTATTCAAGTTATAAACTGACCAATCAGACATCTCCATAAAGTATGTGGTCTCACCTCGAATGTTCAAAACGTTGGACACATTTCAGCTGTTTTGGCCTCCTAACAAGCTCTCTCCTGATTGGCGAGAGTGGTTGCCGTAGAAACTATGGCTCTGACCGACTAGGGTTGTGTCCAAATTCCCCCCCCCCTAACCAGTAACTACTAAAAAACTACATAGTGCGGGAAATCCTGTTTTGGAATCACCGTCCAAACACACTCGGCACGACAAAGACATTGTTATCTAGAGGTGAAACAGTGGATAGGTGAGGAAACTCAGCGACACGGGGGACAACGACTCGGCCGTCTAGGGACATTGTTGGCCATGAAAGGACTAAAACACTGTAGGTCGAACAGGATAAACAATTATTGAACTGTTTACACTACATGTGAGAAAGTCAAGGCCCGGGGGCCGGATCCGGCCCTCCAGGTAATTCTATCCGGCCCTCCAGATCATTTTATTTTATTGTCATTAATGACCTGATGTTATCTTGCGCTTATTTCTAACTTGTATAATTTTTGACAAAATATATTTTTATAGAGAATAAAATATTGAAAGTTATTTAAGGTTTAAATTGATTTATTGTGGAATAATATTCCTGCCTTTTAATTATTCATATTTATGTTAAAAAGTTGCGGTTTTAAAGTTTTCTTTTTGGACTATTTTGGCATTTACTAAGATTTTTAGGCTATTTTGGAGTTCAGCAAACATTTCAGCTACATGCTAGCTGTTTTGGCTAATTTAGGCTTTTTCAGTTTTTTAAGATATTTTGAAATTCAGCTATTTTTTCAGGTAAATCCTAGCTGTTTTGGCAGAACTACATCTTTTTGTTTTTTGTTTATTTGGCTAATTTGGAATTTAGATCATATTTTGGCTGCTATCAGCTTCAGCGTTTTCATCTATCAGCTTCAGTGATTATTAGCTATTAACTTTAGCATTTTTAGCTATAAGCTTCAGCGTCTTTAGCTATCAATTTTAGCATCTTCAGCTATCAGCGCTAGCATCTTCAGCAGTCAAATTTAGTTTACAGCATTTATACTAGCATTATCACAGGTGTATCTAGTACATAATTATATTAGAAAGTTTTAAAGTTTTAAAAACGTTCAAAATTCATAAAGTCTGATTCCAAATTCTCAGACAGACATGAACAATTACACACTTTAAACTCTTAAAGTTAAAACCTCAGAAAAATAAGTCCAGTATTATAGAATAAAAACAAAGATCTGATCGCTATTGAATATTGATCTGGATTTGACAAACTGAATGTTTTCTATATTGGAGACCGCAAACAGATTGGTTGACGAGGTCTATGACCAATCAGGACGCAGAACACAAGAGAATAATCAGCAAAATCGCACTGAAATAAATCTGAGAGACAGGTGAACCGTGAAAGAGCGCGGTAACACTGTGTACCTCTGATTTTTAGGTGTTTTTGGCTATCATTGGAGTGGTATTACGCTGATGATACACTAGTTTTATGCTGTTGTTCGTTGGACGTTCTACTCCTATTAAATGTCGGTAAACTGGTCGGTGTTTTCAGGCTTCTTGAGCTTCACTCTCTGAGTTGAACTCCTCCGTCCCCCCACCGCCAACTGCTGCTTTTTCCTGTTTTCGGCGCGGCGGCGTCTTCTTCTCGTCCTTCATTCGCTGCCGTGTCGTGGCGCATCGATCTGGCCTCTCTTTATGGATTCATGTTGCCCCGCATGTCAGCAGAATCCGGGCTCTGTCCTTGTTGCATTTGTCACTCGGCGATCGCTGCTTATGCCTCCATTTATACTGAAGCGCTGTTTAACACACTGGATGTTTTTCCGTCACACACACACACACACACACACACACACACACACACACACACACACACACACACACACACACACACACACCACCACCTGCTGTCAGCGTGTTTGGTCAATACATCCGTCCTGAACGCTTCTGCTCGCCACGGACGGCCGGGCTGATGATGAAAGCTCTCAGATGCAAATGGAGACTCAATTACTGTGGTCAATCTGTTGAAGGCGAGTGTGCGAGTGTGTGTTTGTGGGTGTGTGCGCGCAGCGTTTACCCAGCGGGCCCCTGGCTCGAGGGCTCTCCAGTGGCTTGTTAAGACGCCGTCGAGAGCACTTGGCTTTGAATTGGCCTTTTGTCAGGCGAGCTGCCAGGAGGAGGCGGCCGCGCCGGCGGAGTGTGTGTGCGTTGTGAAAGCATGCGTGTTGTGGTGTTTTTGTGCGACTCCGGCGCAGCTTTGTGATTTCAAAAGCGCTTCCAGAAATGATGCGGGGTTTTCATCCGTTCCGAAGTGTTTACGTTCCGATGTCGGTCTGATCCCGTCGCCAGGAGACCAGCAGAATAATGGAGATGAATTCACACAAACATCTCGTGTTCTTTGTGATAGTTCGTCGTGTTTCGGCGAATCTTCAAACGACCATTGTTCCTGCAGGTCCTATCCTTGGAGGACGGGTTCTTTAGCATTTCGTTGAACCGGAATCTCATTTTAGCTTCTATCAAACCAAACAGAGGCTTGTCTGAGCCTGGATTGGAGATAACTCCTCGTTTTAGGGTTGGTATATGAACAAATACCAATACATAAAACTGATATCATTTCCATTTCACTGTAACAGTTTTATTTAAGTAAAAGCCAACATAAGTTATACTGCAAGTCGCCTCAAAAGGAGAACTTGTTGGGAAAACACACCTAGGAATCTTTCTTGTAGTACTGGACAAAACTAATATGAGCAACAATTAAAACCAATACAGGAAGTGTTCCCTTTGGCCTGATAAACCGGGATGATTCCGCGTTGTCGATACGTTTATTATGCAGGCCTAGTTTGTTGCTGTTTCTAGTTTCTGATCTGAGATCCTTTCTCCTGATTTGAGATTACTGTTTAGTCTTCTCCTGGGTCAACCAGTTGCACGTTTTTAGACTCACAACTGAGTTTTTCTTTCTTTTTTTATCCACTGTGCTTGGATGGTTCTTTCTTGTCGTCTGTTTTGGACCACAGATACAAGCCGTAGCAATGGTCGCATCCATAGGAAACATGGATATGGAAGCAGCTGAAGATCAAACCGGTCATCGGAATGAAAGGAAGTTTTAATTTGAAAGTTATGAGTTCCTCGGGTTTTGGATCAGATTCTAGGCTTATTTAGATGCTCTTGGATCACCTCGGCAACCTCATGACTTATGTGTTGCATCTTGGGCTGTAGATCTTCCTATTCAATCAGTATCAACAAACAAAAAAAAAAACTTTGTCATTTTGTGTAATTTCCCAACAAATCCTGAAAATATTCTCCACATTTTTTCTGCAGGTACAGAACAAAACTATATTTTAGAACTCATTTCAGTTAAACTGTACTTCTTTTTTTTTCTTCAAATCTTCAAAAAAAAAAATCTCTTGATGGCTTTACTTTTAAGATGTATTCCCTTACGATGACAGTTTATTAGTTTATATGTTTATTCTGCAATTTTAAAGCTGTGATTACATTGCCTGGATTGTATTTTTATGCTATTTTATTTATAAAAGCAATTTTAGATATCTCAAATACTTATAGTCATTCATCTCTTGACCAGTTTGCTGATATTGAAGTATTTAGATAATCATTTACAGTCTTTTTACTATTGTCTACTAAAGATTGTGAATATTTCAAATATACATACTCTATTTTTCGGTAACAGGGCGTGGATGTTCGACTATTTGGATACACGTTCCTACCCGAGTTACATCGTTGTGTGACCAAGCAGATTCCAGCTTTTACCAGATTTCTGCTGAAGTTTTGTCCAAAAATAAAACACTTTTTAGTTCAGCTTCTAGAAAAAAAATCTATTGAGCCGCCGCTCTAATCCGGCCCGACGGGTCGTCTCCTCCGAGGAGAAGTGGAGGTCGACCTCCCATGATGCCGTTCTCCTCTTAAGTCACCTGTAACTCTCTGGTGGATTTAACGAGCTCCTTTTGTCCGTCGTTAACTCGTCTTCTCCTCTCTTTATTCAAACATCTGATCTAACCAAAGGGGCCCTCGTCGTGGCGGGGGGTGGCCTCTGACAGCGCTGTTGGTGAACAGACCGAGCCAATCAGAGCCCAGTGTCCGTCCTCTTCAGAGCTCCTTCAGGGATTATCTTGGCTTTGTTTGCTGAAGAGATTTAGGGATTTCTCTTTCAAATAATCCACTAAAATCGAGAAGATCTCCTGACAAAACACAGATTTCCATCTTATAGATGCAAAAGGAAGTAAACATTTGAAAAAATCAACAAAAACTTTCTTTAGTCCTACTTAAATTGAGCAGAATATAAACAGAAATCTTCCTAAATAATTAAGCTTTTTGTTTTCTCCTCTTTTATTTATTTATGTTTTTCCAGGACTACATGCAGAACGTCCACGGGAAGGAGATCAACCTGCTCAGGACGACGGTGAAAGTGCCGGGAAAGAGGCCGCCCCGCGCCATCTCCACCTGCGCCGCCGTGCCGAGCCCAAACACCAACGGCCTGACCAAGGAGATGAGCGGTTTACAGCTGGGTCAGACCCCAGGTCAGTGATCTGTTTAACCATAACCCGACTACAGCACAAATTCAGAACAGGAAAGTTTAATAAATGTGTTAAAATTGGACTGGAATATTTTACAAACATAAAAAATTGTCTAAAACATCAACAAGAAATAAGAACTGGTAAAGTTGCATTACCTGCGATAACATTGGTGTGAATGCTTTTTGTTGAAAGTTGTTGCTGAAGATGCTGAAGCTTTTTGCTGAAAGTGGTGACCCAATGTACTTTAATTGCTGAAGGGATTTGCTGAAAATGCAAAAGCTAATTTCAGAATGTTACATTTGCTAAAAGACTGGAAATGTTATAAAAGAACTATGAAAGAGCGAAGAAGTTGAACCTAAATTTATGAAAAAATTGTAGTAAGATTTATTTAAAATCCTTAATATATGCTAAATTTGCAAAAAATTTTAATGTCTTTGAGAGCTAAGCCAAAAATTGCCCCAAAAAAACCTTTGTGGATTCCAAAGCAGCCAAAACAGTTAGCTCGTTGCTTTAAAACTAGCTAAAGACCAATATACCCTATAATTCCTCAGTGCACAAAATTAGTTAAAAAGTTAGCTGGTTGCTAAAATAGAAGCTAAACTCTAAATTAGCCTAAAAAATCCCCAGTAGATAATAAATTAGCTAAAAATGTTAGTATGTTGCTAAAATATTAACTGAACCCTAAGTTAGCATAAAACCTCAGAAGCGATCTAGCACATTGCTTACCTTCTAGCTAAATCCAAAACTGCCAGAAACTCCTCAGTAAACTAAATTAGCCAAAAACGTTAGCATGTTGCTAAATATTAGCTCAACTCAAAATTTCAATAAAAAACATTAGAAGATGCAAAGTTAGCCAAAAAAAGCTAGCACCTTGCTTAATTACTAGCTAAACTTAAAAACTACCAGATTTATCTTTTTTTGTAAACTAAATTAGCCAAAAACGTTAGCATGTTGCTAAAATATTAGCTTAACTCCAAATTAGCATAAAAACATCAGTAGGTGCCTTATTAGCAAAAAAAAAAAAAAAAGAAGCTAGCACATTGTTTATTTATTGGCTAAACTCCAAAACTGCCTAAAACTCTTTAGTGAACTAAATTAGCCAAAAACATTAGCATGTTGCTAAAATATTATGTAAACTTGAAATTTAAATAAAAAACCTTAATAGATGCCAAGTTAGCCAAAAAAACTAGCACATTGCTTACTTACTAGCTAAACTCAAAAACTGCCTAAAACTCTTTAGTAAACTAAATTTGCAAAAAAACGTTAGCATGATGCTAAAATATTAGCTCAACTCCAAATTAGCATTAAAAATCTTAATGGATGCCAAATTAGCCACAACAAAAGCTGGGACATTGCTTACTTACAAGCTAAACTCTAAAACTGCCTAAAACTAAATTAGCCAAAAACGTTAGCTTGGTGCTAAAATATTAGCTCAACTCCAAATTAGCATTAAAACCCTCAGTAGGTGCCTAATTTCTCAAAAAAAAAAGAAGCTAGCACTTTGCTTCTTGTTTACTAGCTAAACTCCAAAACTGCCTGAAATTCCTCGGTAAACTAAATTAGCCAAAAACGTTAGCCAGTTGCTAAAATAAAAGCTAAACTCTAAATTAGCCCAAAAACAGAAAACCCTCAGTGGAAAACAAATTAGCCAAAAACGTTAGCATGTTAGCTAAACTCCAAATTAGCATGAAAAACCTTAATAGATGCCAAATTAGCCACAAATAAAAGCTAGCACATTGCAAGCTAAACTCCAAACCTGCCTAAAACTATATTAGCCCAAAACGTTAGCATGTTGCTAAAATATTGATTAAACTCCAAATTAGCCCCCAAAAAATCCCAGTAGATAACAAATTAGCTCAAAACTTTAGCATGTCGCTAAAATATTAGATACATTTTTTTACAATTTAAAAAAAAAAAAATCAATAAAAGATTAAAACATAGTCAATGAATATATTTAAGGACTTGTCGCAACCTTAAGTGTTGACATTTGAAGACTTTCTCATTCAGTTCTTATGGGGAATATTTTGCTCAGTATTTCAAAAACCTTAAAGTTTATGAATACCATGTAAACAGTAATGAGCTGAATGTTTGATACTAAGATGGCTGAAATCTCTAAAAGTGTGATTGAGTTTTAACGTGCCACAAACGTACATAAAGGAGCAGGAGCATCACTGCAGTGTGAATGCTAACTAAACATTCACACTGTAAATAATATCAATGCAGTTCTTGATGTTTCCTAAATGAGCTGCTGCTTCCTGCTCCCATCGATCTTGTTTGTGTTGATCTCTAAAACGCGTGTGCCGGAGGGAGCCCCGATCATAAAAGAGCCTCAGCCTTGAAGCCGTGCGAGCGCGTCCCGTCACCTGAAGGAGGCGTCGTAAAACAAAAGCACGCAGCCCTAAATCACATCAGCGGGCCGCAGCTCAGAGCATGAATATTCAGCGAGCCGTGCTCCGTTCACTAATTACTGTCATGAATATTAATGCAATCAGAGCAGAGCTCCGCTCAGCCAGCAGAACCGCAAACAAGCTGTAATGAGAGGTGGGGGGAGGGGGGTGTAGCTCTTTGATTTAGGCCGCCGGAATGAGAGATCACGGCTGCCCCCGCCAGAGGTGCGGGAGAAAAACCTGAAGGTAAAAGGTGTTCTCCGCCCGCAGGCTCGGTGTCCAGCAGCGCGTCGGTGTCTCAGATGCCGAGCGGCGTCAGCCTGGTGTCCTTCAGCAGCCGCGGCGTGGAGGGGATGCACCAGCGCTCCTTCTCCGTGTCCAGCGCCGACCAGTGGGCCGACGCCACCGTCATCGCCAACTCGGGCGTCAGCACAGGTGAGTGAGGAGGCCCGCACGTGCACAAGATTCGGATAACACGTCTGCATGCGAGACTGCAAGTGGCAGCCTGACGTCCTCAGGAACACACACGGTGACTGACAGCTGTCAGGAGGAGCGTCGCCATGACGATGAGCTCTGGTGGCAGTGCCTCCAGCAGGCCGGGGTTTCTCAGGCCGCATTTAAGGCTGTGAAAAGCTTTAAACGGATTGCCAGGAGCAGCGCAGACACAAAGACGCACAACGAGCTAGTAGTTTATCTGAGAAAGTTTATTCAGCTTTTGTCTTTAACATTTATAGAGACTAACAAAACTAAAGTTTAATTGCTAATTTGAGGGCACATAATCAATATTTTTAGCCAAAATGTAAAAAATAAACAAAAAGTTTTAAGGACAGAGTTACTGCAGAGCAGTTGGAATTCATTAGAAATTTAGAATTGTGGGCGGGACTCTTAGTGCGGAGTAAGCCTGCTCTCATTTCCCATCATCCCTCTGTTTACACTCTCTCCCGCTAGCTCCCGTTAGCAGTGAAACTAAAATGGGCGATCAATATTGGAGCTATGCAGCCTTACATTTTGGAGACAGAAACCAACTCAAACAAGGAAAACAAAGACGTTCATGGATCTATTTGTCTACAAGTGGACACATCAGAATGGGGGCGGGGCAAAGAGCTTGTGGCTTGCCGTTGTAGTTTTTTTTAATGTTTTTTTTATTGACCACTTATGATTCACAGGAATTTGAAGAAAGAAATACTCACAAAAGCAGATTTAAGATTCTTTATATATGTCCTCCATTGGCAGAAAAAATAGTTATGTGTCTGACAGAAGTCTGAAACCAAATTCTGAATTAATTCAATCAAGTTTGGATTAAGTTAAAAAACGGCTTAGACTTGATTAGTACTTCATCTAAAGTCTTTTTTGAATTGTGAATTCTTTTGCTCAACATTTCACTTTTGTTTGTTTGATCTTTCTAGTTTAAAAGAAGCTAAAAAAATCTAATTGTAAAAGTTCTATATGTTACAAAACTCTATGATGAGTTCCGATTACAGCCTAAGATTGATTTAATCCCATTTTGGTCTTTTCTTTTAATTTTTTAACTTTAAAACACTATAGTTCATAAAAGTAGTTGAAGAAATTCCCAAATTTGAGTCTAAAAATCCCATTAATGACCCAAAATCTTCAATTTTCTGGTATTTAAACTAAAACTCCAATTCTGAACAAATTGATCCTTTTTAATTCAAATTTTGTAAAATTGAACATAAAAACCGACTATTCCTGATCAATGCTCCGTTGAAAGTCTCTCCGTTCTTCTATTGATGTTCAGAGCGGGTGAAGCCAGAGAGGGGCTCAGCAGCAGTAGGTGGACATCTCCAGGGTGGGGGTGGGCTGATGTGGATGGAGCGCGGCGTGCAGATGGGTGGGCCGTTAATCCACGGCGGTTAATTGCACGCTCGGGGATGGCATCTTGTCAGCAGAGATAAGTTGTCACATTTTCCACTTGAGCTGAGACTAAACGATTGTAAAATAAGTTATGGCCGTCCTTGGGGTTCTGTGCCGCTGTGGGACGCATGCGGCGGCGGCCCGCGCGCCCGCCCGCACATGTGGTTTTTGTGTAGACGCATCCCCCCCCCCGCGCGCAGATACACACCGGGCTGGTGTCAGGGCGCCGCCGTCCCGTGATATTGATGGGAGCTGAATGTTATTTTATTCTGCCGCTAGTCACAGCTGTCAGCGGCCGCCTGAAGACTGATGCCAGGGAGAGAGAACGCCGCTCCCTGCTGGGGGAGCCTCACTCGTCCACAGCCTTCATGTTCGTCTCAGCAGGACTCGTGTCTGATCCCAGATCGGCTTCTCCGTAGAGGCTGCCTCTGATCAGGATTACCAGTCTAATCCAAAGAACCAAAGACTATGTTTTTTGTATGAACAACAACTTGATGGATGGATCAACAACTGACCCTCCCCCCAGCTGTTCTGCTGCCCCATAGACTATAAAAAACAATGGACAAAGCGAGATCTGGTGTCATCCGTACAAATGGTCTTCCCTCCATCACTATGGCGTCCTGATACGTGCGCCGCCATTTTGGAACCCAGCGATTGGTCCGAGTCGGTCTGAGTCACGTTTTTAAGAGTTGTAAGCTTGTT
Organism: Oryzias melastigma; assembly: GCF_002922805.2. Taxonomy (NCBI): domain Eukaryota; kingdom Metazoa; phylum Chordata; class Actinopteri; order Beloniformes; family Adrianichthyidae; genus Oryzias; species Oryzias melastigma. The sequence goes on along the minus strand of NC_050513.1, from coordinate 15,724,974 downwards.
CTGGCCACACCCCCTTCCACTGAAAGCAGCTCGGGACAATATGTCCATCAAACGTTGGAGGCGGGGCCAACGGACACCACATGCTTTTACCGAGGCATCTGATTGGTCAGTTTATAACTTGAATATCTTACGATAAAGAAAGAAAGGTGACACTAAATAATAATTTAACATTTAAAAAGCCTCACTCCTACTTTATTAAGACTTTATTCATGATTTTAAAGGATTACAATAATGTGTTTATTAATAGTCTGTTAAGATTTAATTTATTAAAAATTTAACATTATAAATGAAGTATTAATTGATTTACAAACCAGTTATTTAGAGGCGGTTCTTTAAGTTGTGATCTCATTTACAAAGTGCTAGTGAATTATTTCAAAAATGTTGTAAATGTATAATTATACATCCACATTTTTAGAGATGTACTGTTTGTCAATTAAACATTTAAAAAAACATATTCCAGTTGTAATTCAAGATGAATTCATGTAGTTATAAAACATTTAATACCGTTTATGTGGCCTTACTGTAATCCGTTTAAATCAAGAATAAAGTGTTAATAATAACCCATATTTGCTAAAGCTTAAAGTATTAGTGAGGCTGTATAAATGATTAACTAATGCTTCATAATGTGTAGTTATTAAAGTGTTACAGAAAACATTAAACATCTTCAAAAAAGATTAAGTTAAGTTGCAAAGAAGAAGAAATCAGAGCAAGAATGTTTATTCTGACAATATAATGACAATAGAAGTCTATGGGATTTCTTGGAACCTGCAGGTACTTCCTGTTTGGGACAGGGAGGGGGGAGGGGTTGATCTGTCCATGGTCTCTACTGTCTATGGTCTCTACTGTCTATGGTCTCTACTGTCCATGGTCTCTACTGTCCATGGTCTCTACTGTCCATGGTCTCTACTGTCCATGGTCTCTACTGTCCATGGTCTCTACTGTCTATGGTTTCTACTGTCTATGGTCTCTACTGTCCATGGTCTCTACTGTCCATGGTTTCTACTGTCTATGGTCTCTACTGTCTATGGTCTCTACTGTCTATGGTGTCTACTGTCCATGGTCTCTACTGTCTATGGTGTCTACTGTCCATGGTCTCTACTGTCCATGGTCTCTACTGTCCATGGTCTCTACTGTCCATGGTCTCTACTGTCTATGGTTTCTACTGTCTATGGTCTCTACTGTCCATGGTCTCTACTGTCCATGGTCTCTACTGTCTATGGTTTCTACTGTCTATGGTCTCTACTGTCTATGGTCTCTACTGTCCATGGTCTCTACTGTCCATGGTCCATGGTCTCTACTGTCTATGGTTTCTACTGTCTATGTGCTGCCCACTCAAAACTTTACTTGAAAAAGAAAAATCCCTACAAGCTAAGCGAGCCTTTATCTAGGGCACTTAGACTCCTCAGTCGTACGCGCCCGTATGGGGGTTGGGTTGTCCGGGCTCGTGGAGGGTCGTAGAGAGCAGCTGCATCTGAACATCGACATACGTAATAATCCACTGTTGCCCACCAGATGGCCATCATTCATAACTCATAACCTGACTGCTTTTGGTTTTGGTGTCTGAATATTCCAGACACTGGCCTTGGCGACTCCGTCTGCTCCAGTCCCAGCATCTCCAGTACAAGTCCCAAGATGGAGCCACCACCGTCGCCGCACGCCAACCGTAAGAAGCACCGCAGGAAGAAGAGCACCAGCAACTTCAAGGCCGACGGCCTCTCCGGTACCGCAGAAGGTAATGTCTTTCCTCCTCCGCCTCACCGCTGAACCTGCTCTTTGTTTCATCGTCCATTCCTGTTCTTCCATGAACACATTTCGTTTGTGAGCCAGCTTAGGAAACACTACCATGTGGTGATCAGACCTCCGCAAGCTGCTACGCTTCTGATTTGAGCTGTTATTTGTATTTTTCACAAAAAGTATCCCAAAGTGATGTAGTTGTATTTTTTTACTCCGCCCAACTCAACATTGTTCCAAAAAAATGTATATTTGGGTGGAACGAAGTGGTACTTCCTCTTTTTTTTGGGTCCACTAACACTTTTTTATGCATAAAGTTGGACTCTTTAACTTAGTAGTCAATGAGGTTTTGCTCACTTCTGAAACCAGCCTCCAGTGGTCATTGGAGGAACTGCAGCAAGTGGGACTTCAATTTGAAAATGGAAGGGGAGGGATGGGGCACAATTTCAATCAATCAAGCTTTATTTAAACAAAAGCACTTTTCATACTTGCGCAAACAAAAACCGTTAAAAATATATATAAAATATATATAAATATAAATATATATAAATATATATAAATAAATAAAAAGAGTAAAACCCAGGCAACCCTTTACCCATCCCCCTCCCCCCATTAATACACAATGAACACTTATTAAAGTAAATTCTAAATAAAAATTTTTTGTACTTTTAGTCAACTACAGCTCTTGTTTTACCAAATATCATAAGCATAAAGCAAAAATGTGCAATGTAGTTTACTCTGCCACCTGCTGTTTTTACGCTTTAACTACCAGATCTTGACAAGATCAACTCATTTTTATTTTTTTTTTATGACATCTTTTGTTTTGCCCACCTGGGTTTAAGTGTAGTAATATTAGTTGTAGTTTTGTAATGACTATTTGTATATTATGATATTATTTGTAAGTAATTTTGTAGTAATTTTAAAGATCACTTATTAATGTTTAGTTTACTGTTAAATCCAATAAAATTAGACGTCTCTTATGGAAACAAACAAATGGTTCTGCATCAGTGACGAGTGACAAAGGTGTACGCTTGTGTTCTCACAACATGATTGGATGATGTGAACTGGCAGCTGTTCTGGGATCAGTTTTGAATCATTTTCCGGATCTGACTGTCCACACACACACACACACACATGACTGAACAGATGTGGCTGCCCCAGCAGATGTGTAATGTTGCTCTCTCATCCCCTCAACAAGACAAGTGATTATCTCATCAGCTTCTGTTTCATCGTCCTCTCACTCTTCTTTCTGTCCTTATCACTGCTCTCTTTTCTTTCATATTTCCCTTCTTCTTTCATCCCGTCTCCCTGCATCAAGCTGAGCTCGCTCGCTCCTCTCCTCCAACGCCAGCGTTTCATCATCACCTCCTCCAGCCGCCACCCATCGTCAGACGGTCCCCCTGGCTCGCCCCCCTATTAGTCAGCCGGAGAGGCTTAAGTGAAATATAATAAATAATCTGGCGTGCAGAAATCTTTTATCAGCTGTGTCACTTTCATTATTCAATAAGCGATTAGTAACAGTCTTCCCAATTTAGCCATTAAGCACTGAGCATGCTCGGCCGGGCGCCGCGCTACCTGTCAAGTCGAGCGGGCGGGTGAAGTATCTCGGTGTCAGAGGACGGTGTAATTCATGAGGGGGACCGCCCTCTGCGGCCGAGCTCCCCCGAGTCGCACGTCTGAGTGTGGTGTCCTGAGTGTCGTCTTGTTAAAGTGTTTGTGTTCAAGTATGCTTTTTATATAAATATAAGTTACCTTCAAACCTTCACAGAACCTTCCTGTTTCTCAGAGTCAAAAGAAACAATTATAAAGCACGGTAGTGGAGGTATTATGCTTTGGGCTGCTCACTTTCAATGAGCAAAACTGAAAAAATCCGATTAATGGTAATCAGATATTTACTAATTGACTTTGTAATTACAAAAATCAGAAAATTTACGTGTTTTAGTCTCTTTTCGGATTTGTTTAGAACTGGTGTCCAACTTTTAATCGTACGAAAGTCTGTTCTTGATAGACGCTGCTCTAATTATTAGCATCAGTTTTGCTCAAGTGGGAATTAATATGTATACAAAAATGGAAGACGCATTTCTGTTTTGACTATTTGTCAAAAAAACGTAATTTCTTTGATAATAGGGGGTGTCGGCGCAATATTTCAATAGACAAAACTTGTATTGATTCTAAATGCTGACTGATATTTAATTAATATTTTTTAAATATGAATAATATTTATTGAATTATTTATCAGCGTCCCTTCAGGGTCTTATTTTTGTTTTTCATCCCCTTCAGGCTCCTGAACCGTGCTGGAAATAAACAGCACTTTATTTCCTCCATCATACTTTTAGTTACTTATTGATTAAGGCACATTCATTCTTTTTTTGTTTTTATCTTATACTGCAAAAAATATTTTGTTGTGGAAATGAGACAAAGTTGACTGTTCCCTTTAAAAACGAACGGTTGTAGTGCTTATGTTGTGAATTTTACCATTTTATTACAATACAAGATGTATTAATATTCAGGTAGAGTTTCCTTCTAAGTCATACTCTTAAAAAAAATGAAAAATCGTTATGGTACAGTCTTGGGATATATCCCGATACCTACTGTATTGTGAGACACGTATCGCGATACGTATCGTATCGCCTGACTCTTCCCAATGCACACTTCTATTGGTTACCCAATGCTACCCCTGTGTTTTATGCCGAAATGCAAAAATACATGATAAATTGTATAAACACAGTTAAGTAGATATAAGCTTTTCAGGAAGAAATCTTCACCTTTCCGATTTCCTAATATCAGATAACTCTTATCGGAAAAAAGACGCTGGATTATCCGGTTTAGATGGCCAACTGAAAAAGTAAGAGGTCTTGATTACATCAGTGGAGAACCTTGTGATCTTTCAAGCATATCTGCTTTAGCAGTTAATCTTTTTTGCAGAATTCTCTTAAATTGAATAGTCTCTCACATTTTGTTATGCTTGTGTAGGTAGTCTTGTTTTAGCATAACAACAACCTTGACTGAGCATGATTTACAACGTGATGTTTCTCAAGTAAAAGCAGGTGATCTGATGAGTCCCTGAGAGTGTAGGGTTTTGCATATTATTGTCATATTTTTGCGTAAAGATTAAGTCTAACACCTCCCTGCTCAGCTACAGAGCCCAAACTCAACGTTCGTTCTTGACGTTCTTCAAAGAAGCGTTCAGTTTGAACCCAGCGATTCAGTGCAGGTCGTTCAGACGGATCAAACACTATAAAGACTACATTTAAGACTCAAAGATCCTGTTCCTCGAGAACAAGTGCACACCTGTGTCAGGTATGCTGCAGATCACAGCCCCCCCCTGGGCTGGCCTTCATCCTGAGGCTTTGAAAGCTGACCTGCTCCCCTCGTACGTTCCTGCAGAGAAGCTTTGATTCCTCATCCAGAAAACTCGCTGCTGGAATCCAGACCGGATCGCGCTCTGCATTTCAGCCGAGGAGCTTCAGCGGTTATTGCGTAACGGCAATCAGTGGGTCAGTCGGGTGGTGGGCACACCTGCTGACCCTCCCTGTGATCACTGATCAGATCTGTGAACGCCTTTTAAGGCGGACGAATCAGGAGGAAGGGTGCCACCCTAGAGAAGGTCAGGCATGTCTGAGAACAAAGAGTCATGGTTGAAGACATTCCAGGTGGTCTCACGGGTACACAGTAAGGAACGCTTTTTAGCTTTTTATCTTCTTTAGACATAATAAAGATTTTAATGACAGATACTTAAACTCATGTGTAACATTTTATAAATACTAACAGAGAAGCTTTTACTCAAAAGTGTTGAGATCTATTCAATTGTGCAATTCTACAGTAATTCAGTTATTGACGATACATCCATTGGGGGGATCCCCTCTCTTAGCTTTTTTCAGGAAAGTAAGCTCCGCGATACTGAAACTTTGGATTTAGGAGAAAAAGTGGGGTTTTGGAACAGTGGATGAGCTCTACACCTAACAGAGGGGTTGGGAACTTGTAAGAGTTTACCCGTCCAGTCCACGATTGCTTTGTGGATTTGAAGAAAGTGTTAGATTCTGTCCATTGTTGTGTTCTCTGGGAGTTTCCCCTGGAACGTGGGGTCTTTGGCCTCCTACTAAGAGCGTCCAATTACCGATGGTACAAAAAAAACCTATTTCTTAAAAAAAAAAAATTTAATATTTCTAGAGCATGTCAGACTGGGTTGCCTTTTGTCTCAGATCTTTGTTTTTGTTTGACAGAATTTGTCACATCTTGAATCTTTAATACCGGAGCTTTGACTCCAGTTTTGACAGTCTTTTGATTCTTTTACCTCCTCAACCGTCTATGCAATTCCGATTCGGATTCTGACGCTGAGAAAAGCACTTCAGAAAAGTGCTTTATGTTGATCTTGTGAACGAAGGAAGAGTTGAGGCGTGTCAAAGAGTGTGCTATTTAGGTGGTACCGGCAATCTCTGGTATTAAAGGACTAAGGACCAGGCTGAGTCTGGTTTGGGGACTGCAGTATTTCGTCTTTGCTTTTTCAAAGATAATGATGTTCTATTGGCTTAAACCAGGACCTTTGTGCACTGGAGTCAACTGTGAAGTCAGAGGCCATGTTTCTTGACCGGATAAAGGTGGTTTGTTGTCTTTGGGTAGGTGAAAAGTTCAATTGAAGGAGTTTAAATATCTTTAGGTTTAGATTTATGACTGTAGGAAAAATAGAGATCTAGGGGAAGACTCTGGAAGGGACTATATCTGTCATCTGGTCTCAGAGCTCCTTGAGGTCCCTGGCAGGTGTGGAAGAAGTTCTTGTGGAGAGGGAGGTCTAGATATCTTTGGCTGCTGCCCCCATAATCTGCCCCCTGAATAAGTAGGAAAAAATAGATGGAAGAACCTCCATCTCTAAAAGTCACAACCAATTTGCTGCTTCCTTCTGCTTCTTTGACCAGTTCATCACAATTTCTTTTTCTCTCCTGTACGTGTTGCGTCGCTCCTCCTATCTTTGCCTACCTTTCCTCCATTTGTTTTTCCTCCTCCTCCCCCAATCCTCTTCCTCCTTCTCCTCCTCTTGTCGGATGCAGCCAAACGTAGAGCGTGGAAGTTAAATCGCGTCAGTAGCCTCCGCAGCGTTTATGCCAACAGTCTCCAGAACTCCGAAGGTAAAGAGAAGCTGCTGTGGTTGGGACGGATACATCTGGTTACCCTCTTGTGTCCTCCAGCACCGCTCACTCCTGAAAGGGAGTAGCCTCTTTGTGAAACTAAAGGAGGTGGTGATTTGTTTCGTAATTGATTTTTAAAACTGCATCCAGACAAAAAAAGTGCTAAACATGGTAAACACTGAGCTAAAGAGCAACAGGTGTTCCTTAAGAACTTTAGCTGCCCTGGGAAACTTTTAGCTTTAATTGGTGTTTTGTAAATTCAAGCTAGGTCATCTTTTGTTCCATTAAAGCAACCAAAGTTTTTGTTTTTTGTTTTGCTTTGGGTTTCTTTCATCCTTGAAGTCAAGTGAAGTAGAATTGGCTTTGAAGTTCAAATCTAGAAAATCTCTTACTTCAAATCACCAGATCCTTCCTTTTGTTTGTGGTTTATTGAGGAAGTTTTGGTGTCCACCCCTCCCTGATGGCTGAGCTCGTCCTATCTTACCTGTGCCCATGCTGTATCTCAAACCAATGCATTCTCACTCCCAACTTCTCATAAATAGACGTACGGTTCGGGTTCTCTCCTCGACACTTTTTGACATTTTGGGTGTCCCCGACTCATCGATTTCTGACGTGCTTGCTGATTCCATTAAATCAGGGGTTAGGGGTACCAGTAACCGGTCCGATCCGGGCACTGGTCTGCGTCGCAAGAGTTAGGGTCTCCTAATTACTATCTGTGGCCCGGTACCAAGCAGTCCTCAGTCCAGTACTGGTTTGCAGCTCAGAGGTTGAGGACCTCTGATTGGGAACAGCCAGTACGTCAAAAGACGACGACTTGGGGACACCAAAAACATCCAAAACAAACGTGGAGGGGCCCGAACCATACGTCCATTTATGATGAGTTGGGAGTGAGAATGTGTAAAAGAGGTAATGCATCACAGTACCAAGAGTCAATGTCACTTTTTTGATGTTTTGGGTGTCCCCAACTCGTTTTTTTTTTCTTTTGTTTTTTTAAGTGCTGGCTGTTCCCATTAAATCAGGGGTTCGCTACCTCCAAGCCACAAACCGGTACCGGTCCAAGGACTGCATGGTACTGGGTCAAAGACAGGAAAAATATGCACATATCAAATCAGGAGCCTTCAACCCTCTGAACACAGAACGGTAACGGTACCCTAACCCGGTACCACGTCTATTACTGTGTACCAAGGGTTAGGGACCTGTGATTTAATGGGAACAGCCAGCACATCAAAAAACAATGGTAATGGGTTAGGGTACCGGTCTGATTCGCGTACCGGCCCGTGTCCCAAGGGTTAGAGTCCCCTGTTTAGTATGTGTGGCCCGGTACCTAGCGGTCCTGGAACCAGTACTGGTTTGCAGCTCAGAGATTGAGGACCTCTGATTTGGAACAGCCATCAAGTCAAAAAACAACGAGTTGGGGACACCTAAAACATCCAAAAGACATGTGGAGGGGCCCCGAACCATTCGTCCATATATGACGAGTTGGGAGTAAGAATGCGTCTCCCAAACACACCTGTCTCTACAGCATGCCATCCTTCCTAAAACTTCAGCAGTTTTTCTCCCGGCGTCCGCCCACCTGAAGTTTATCTTCAGGATTGTTGGTTTCTTGTTGGTCCAGATGATCGCCGTCGTCACTCCCCCTCCCCCTCTTTAAGTCTGCCATCCCCCACCCAGAAACATGACAATAGTCTGCAGTTTTCAGCACATTATTAATGTTGTAAAAGGCTGCGAATAATATGGCGAGTAATGACCTGTGTCGCACAGCAATACTGTGTGCGCTGACATTTAAGGCTTTTAATTTGTGTTTCCTGAGGCCCCCCGTCCGTCCGTCTGCCTCCCCTCTCATTGCACGCGGACACGCAACCTGCTGGATTTGTATGCATGTCCAGCCCCCCACCACCTCCACCACCAACAGCGCCCCCCGCCTGCGTAGGGTAGCTGTGCTGTGTTTGCTTTGCAGTGTTTGTGCTGCTAAAGGTTGGCGGTGTCAGAGTTCACAAATTGCCTCGGCGCCACCTCTCTGTGCGCGAATGTCACCCACAGTAGCCGAGAGCGGTGGCAGTAATTACCAACGTAGGCCGCCACCACCGCTCGCCATTTGTTTTTGTGCGTATATTGAACAGCAGAAGTGGGTGGGGGGGACACAGCGTTACACTTTTGTGAGAGAAGTTTTGACCAGGTGCCTTTTTTCATCAACACATCTGGAAAAACAAGTCTCTTTGTTTTAAACTTTGTTTTTGTTTGTATTTACTTGGAATATTTCTTCAAGAAATATATTTAAATTTAAAATGTTTGCATTCCTCTATTTTCATGTCTTTGCGCCGTCGGTGAGGTCAAATGTCATTACCTTTCTGCACATAAGCAAACATTTATTTAAGGTAAATAAATGTCAACCATCGCTTTTATTGAATTATTTTTAATTATGTAGCATTTAAAATGTATAAGCATTTGTTATCAAACAAAAATGCTTTTTCCTTAAATGAAATTTAGAAGATTAACTCATTAAAAAAAAATATATATATACCGTATTTTCCGGACTATAAGTCGCGGTTTTTTTCATAGTTTGAATGTCCCTGCGACTTATACTCCAGTGCGACTTATATACGAATTTTTAATGATGAGATATGGACCGTAAGTCTAGAGTGCCCTCTTATGGTGATCTATGCAATTACTTTATTTACTTTAGTTATTCAGACGTGACACAGAGGACGAAGAATTTAAGGGATTTAGTGATATGGAGTGAGATTGCGTGCAATTAATTACAGTAAAGATACAAAGTTGATGAGTTCTTGAGGCTATAGTTAAATAAAACTGTTATGTTATATAAATGCTACACCTTTTCGTTTTTTTCATGATGCTAATATGTGAATATGTGTTGACACATATTCAGCCTGTTTTCTATTCACTTATGAATGTTATAACTTACCTTCCAGGATGATGTAATATCGTTTTTTTCAACCAGTTTGTAAAATAAATTACTTGAAAAAAATGCGACTTATACTCCAGTGCGACTTATGTATGGTTTTTTCTTCTTCATTATGCATTTTTTGGCCCCTGCGACTTATACTCCGGTGCGACTTATAGTCCGAAAAATACGGTATATATTTTTTTTATTTCTATATATATATATATATATATATATATATATATATATATATATATATATATATATATATATTGTTTTAAAGGTGTTTTAAAGGTGTTTTTTCAATATTTTAATTTTTATTAATTTTTATTAATTTATTTTTTTTAATAACTAACAACCAATATTTTATTTACATTTTTTAAAATGATTTAAAGGCTTTAAATTTTAAACCTTTTTAACAGTTTTAAACATTTTTAAAAAGGGTTTTTTATTAAAAAATTATCCTGGGCATTTTTTTTAATTCATTATACATATTGAATTACTTCTTTTGGTCAATTATTTTTTAATTATGTTATGTTTTTGATGTAACACTTTTTTTTACAACAAAATATTAGTTTTTGTTTTTAAAAAAATATTGTTTCTACATTTTGCATTACCTGCATTAATGTTGCTTTATTGGCCTCTAGAGGGCAGTAAAAAGTCCGTAAGGTATCAGATTTGACAGACTTATCAAGAAATCTTGTTTTTGGCTCAACTTCTTCAGCAACAGACAGAAAATTTCAAATGTGTCGCTTCCTGTTCTACAATAAAAGCCCGATAAAAGTGGAGGGCTTTTGTCACTTATAAGCTTTTATTTTGAAACTATCTGTCTGCTTAGGTTGAGCTTTTCTTGGAAGTAACAAGAAGATTTCATATGGAGTCATTCAGATCCCTTTTTCTGCCTGTGGGGGGGTGGATCTGCCTCTTCAGCTAATAAAGCCGAGCTCATTTTGGGAACAGGAAGTGCGCCCGAGTCTGAAAGTGGAGCTCAAAGCGGCTGGGAAGTTATTTGATTGACCTTTAATGTTAAGAACTGACGGGTGCAGCTTTAAATGTCACTGTTTCAGTTGTTCCCGTTCATGCAGGAGCGCAGCTCGGCTTCAGGTGGGGTGGGGGGGTGTCGCGCAGCAAAGTGGGAGTGGTGTTGGTTCCGCTCAGCCGTTTCCTTCATTAGTCACTGTGGTGAGTCGGGTCAGCGTGCAGCACTTAAATCAGAAACAGCGTTTAGTATGGGGCTTTCTGGATTGTTGGTTTCCATAATTGTCAAGTGGAGCCCTCTTCTTCCTCCTCCTCCTCCTCAGAGAGACCCAGGAATTCGAGCATGATGGGAATTTGGAGGCGGAGCTGTGCCAGTTTGTAGAGCAGAACCCGGAGCTTCAATTAAGCTCACTCAGGTTCTGACTGATAAGTTAAAAAGTTAAACATGAAAATGACAAATTTTAACAAAAAAAACAGACTTAAAAGATTATTTAACAAAATTGTATAAAAACAAATTATTTTAACAGATGTAGAAAAAATTGAAAACTTGAGGACGCTTAAATGTGTCCTTACTGTATTACTTTAAACTTGTGTGTCTTTATAGACCCACTCCAATGAAAATCGTGTTTTTGGTGTTTTTCACATGTTCTTGTAGAATTTTTCTGATAAAGGTGGAAGAAAATTCAGCTAAAATGTGCATTTCTGAGTTTTTCTTCATTCAAATCACTGCAAAGAAGAAGCAGACGAAGAAATGCGGTATGAAAAAGATTGTATTAGTGACATAGAAATGTTGACAGACGTAAAAAAAATATGGAACATACCAAGAAAAGAACTCTTCGGTTTGAAAAACATATTTTTACAAATAAAAATATATTTTTCTCCTTAAATACATGTAATTTTAGAAATAAATGTCAAAATACAATACATATTCTAGTTTTTAAAATCTATTGAGCCTTGTTTCCACTGATCAGTACAGTCCGGTCCATACCATTACGCTGGACCAAACCATACCTTTTTGGGCTCCTGTTGATTGTGTGTTCATAGAAAAATGGAACGGACCGGTTTGGGTGGAGCTACTGTTAGAACCCGTTGATTAGTGGAAATTCATTATGGCGAAAGAAAGAAATATGGCATCAAAAGCCCATGATGAATAAATATGCATTTTTTTACTTTGAATATTGTCATATTTTATTGTAATACTGAATTCTAAATTTTAAAATGCATTTTTCATATTACAAGCCTGAATTTCAAATTGAATTGTCAATTGAGAATTGCACATTAGATTGAATTAGGACTTTAAAAAAACATTGATATAAAGTCATACTGGATGACCTCCATTGTTGTTGTTGTTGTTGTTGTTAGCTTCACCTCACTAGTGCTGTAATGAGTGGGAATGCTAACCAGAATTGCCTGGACCATTCTAAACCGAACCAGTCAACGAAAATGAGACTTAAGAGCCGCGGTCCCCAAACTTTTCTTGTGAGGGCCACACAACGGTTTTCTTCTCTGATATGGGGCCTCTGTCAGTTTGTAGGCTTACAGAAAAAGAGAACAAATCACAGCCTAAATCTAAACATTAGTGATTTTTTTAATAATATATGTAATCTTCACAGAAAAAATAACATTTTATAAGCTAGATATATACCATTACCTGTGATAGATTAATAGCTGAAAAGGCTTAAGCTCATTGCTGAAAACACCGAAGCTGATACCTAGCTAAAATATTAACCGAGTGCCAAATTAGCCAAAAAAACTCAAAATAATACTAAGTTAGCCAAAACCCCTAGTATGTACCTGAAATATTAGCTAAGCTTCAAAATAGCCTAAAAAACAAAAAAAGACTAAATTAGCCAAAATTCAATTCAATTGTATTTATATAGCTCAATATCACAAAGGAAAAATTGCCTCATTGGGCTTTTATCAACAGCTAGCATGTAGTTGAAATATTAGCTAAATACCAAATTAGCCCAAAAAATTGAAAAATTTCTAATTTAGCCAAAACAGCTAGTATAAAGCTAAAATATAAGCTAAACTCCAAATTAGCCTCAAACAAAAAAAAGCCTAAATTAGCCAAACACCTAGCATGTAGCTGAAATATTAGCTGAACGCCAAATTAGCCTAAAAACAAACAAAAAAAAAGACTAAAATAGCCAAAACAGCTACCATGTGGGTGATTATATTAGCTAAACTTCGAAATAGCCTTAAAAATTAAAAAAGACTAAATTAGCCAAAATTCAATTCAGTTATATTTATATAGCCCAACATCACAAAGAAATAAAATGTCTCATTGGGCTTCATGCTGGTAAGTTTACCTACAGCTAGCATGTAGCTGAAATATTAGCTAAATGCCAAATTAGCCCAAAATACTGGGAAAATATCAAATTTAGTCAAAACAACTAGTATAAAGATGAAATATTAGCTGAAAGTCAAATTATCCTAAAAAACTGGAAAAATGTCTAATTTAGCAAAACAGCTAGCATGTAGCTGAAATATTAGAGGAAAACCAAATTAGCCTAAAAACAAAAGAAAAGACTAAATTAGCCAAAACAGCTAGCATATAGCTAAAATATTAGCTAAACTCCTAATTAGCCTAAAAACTAAAATAGTCTAAATTAGTTAAAACAGCTAGCATGTAAATGGAATATTAGATAAATGCCTAATTAGCCCGCCAAAAAACTGAAAAAATATCAAATTTAGCCAAAACATCGAGCATGTAAATAAAATATTAGCTAAATTCCAAATTAGCCCAAAAACAAATAAAAAGCCTATATTAGCTAAAACAGCTAGCATGTAGCTGAAATATTAGTTAAATTAGCCTAAAAAACTGGAAAAATGCTTCAGAGTATTATTAAATGTTCTCATTGGTTCTTTACATATTTAATGTTTTTTTTTCAAGTTATTTTAGTATAAACACAGGTCTAATTTTTGTTTATTTTATTAAATTTTTCACCTTTTTTATGTTAGTGCTTTTCTCATGCTATAACATCACTAATATGTCTCCAGCCTGTTGGTGCAGATATTTCTGCGGCGCCTGTTTGGCCTCGGGGAGCCCCCTCACATCCTCGCCCTCCGTCCTTCCTCTCCTTGAACAAATCGGTCGATTATCCTGAGCGGAGCCGCGGGGAGCTTCATCTCTATTGCTCTGAGACCATCCCAATTAGCCAAATGACTGCAGCGGATGATGGTTTCACCCGCCGTAGCTCTCCGTCTGATCTCGCCACATCCGCGCAGGGTCACTCCTAGACGGAATCCCGGGAAGACTGATCCCGCTAGTCCTTCAGTGACCCCCCGCGCCCCCTCCCGCCACCACCGGGGTTAATTGTGAACAGCAGCGGCGATGTTGTGAGGATGCTCCGCCTCACCTCCACCCCCTTCGTCCTCTCTGCTATCTTTAACAGTTTCCACATGTGCAGGAACTCACAAACATCCAGAAACGTCCTTAAATAAAATACCTTTAGAACCCGGGTCACAAACCGTTCTTTATCTCTAAATCTGTGCAGCTTTACTCTATTCTTTGATTTACTGTAATTTTTTTAATTGTTAACATGATCAATGTAATTCCAGTAGATTCTAAAGTAGAAAAGCGGCTCGTACGAGCGAGCCGCTTTTCTACTTTAGAATCTACTGGAATTATATTGATCATGTTAACAGTTGAAAAGTTACAGTATGTTAAAGATTTTGTGTTTTTCAAATTAAAAGTACATTTAAAAATAGTGATAGCGATAGTTTAAAAATACGTGTAATGACTTTTTTTTTTTACATTTTGAGCAGAAAAATAAAGTTTTTTTGTACATTTTTTAGCCACATGTTTTTGTGTAATCTCCTCCCCGTTGGCACACAAACACTCCACCAAATTGACTCCTGACCATCCCATTAACCTCTGAACGCTACAGAGTAATAGATCCGCTGCCCCCCCCCCTCTCCACAGCATCAGGCTCTGATTGTAATGACTGACCTTTCATACTGACATGTCTGTGAAGGGGAGGCTCGGAGAGAGCGGGTTAACATCATTTGTATCCGTCCTGCCTTTTGGAGGCGAGGGTCAGGTAGGTGAGCGGGGATCAGTTCAGAGGAGCAGGTGTTTGAACTCCTGCTGCAGCTTTCTCCAACAAACTGAAATTCTCATGATCTTTATCTCTTATCCTGTGAAACTTTCAAAAGTTTTCATAAATTGACTTTTGTTTAAACTCATCAAAGACCCACACCAATAAAAAATGTATTTTTGTGTTTTTAACATGTAGAGGACCTATGTAAAAAACAGTATTTATTAATTAAAATAGCATTAAACCAGAAAACTGGATGCTTGAAAAAGCTCAGACTAATGGCGCAGACAATTGTACAACTTGATAGTGGTCGTCCTTATTTTCTGACTGTCCATACATGAACTCTTTGTATCTTCAGTTGTTTATTTTGAGTTTCCACCCTAAACCTTTTTTCTTTTTTCTCCTTCAGAACAAGAGGAGAACTTTGAGTTCATAATCGTGTCGCTGACGGGGCAGACGTGGCACTTTGAGGCCACTTCGTACGAGGAGCGCGACGCCTGGGTGCAGGTCATCGAGAGCCAGATCCTGGCCAGCCTGCAGTCTTGCGAGAGCAGCAAGATCAAGGTAAGCGTGGCAAAAACGTCATCAGAGCACGACCTCCGGGTTGTGCATCAAGGTGCATCATGGTCCTTTTACGTCTTTCTGGTGTCATTTACTCCAGTCTCGTTTAGAAGCTGACTGGATATCACTGTTGAAATACAGAATTTTTTTCATTTTCATTCACAATTTTATTATTGAATATAATTTGGGATTTGATCAAACTGATCAATTTTATTTTATTCAAAAAAGCACTTCATTTCAACAAAAAAAATCCACTTTATAGTAATTATTGGATCAACCATTTAACACTGGAGCTTTAGCTCCGTTCTTGGATTTTATTAAATTTCTCCAACAAATTCTCCAACCGTTTACGCAATTAATGTAATTCCTAAAGGTTTTGAAAAGGGGAAAAGTAAGAGGTAATGCCTGATGTAGTGTGCATTATCAAGAATTAACACTTCGTAGTGTGCTTTATCAGGAATGAACACACTTTGTAGTGTGCATTATCAGGAATTAACACACTTAGTAGTGTGCATTATCAGGAAGTAACACATTTCATAGTGTGCATTATCAGGAGTTAACGCACATAGAAGTTTCCATTATCAGGAATTAACACACTTTGTAGTGTGCATTTACAGGAATTACCGCACTTTGTAGTGTGCATTATCAGGAATTAATGTACTTTATAGTGAGCATTATCAGTAATTAACACACTTTATAGTGAGCATTATCAGGAATTAAGGCACATGGAAGTTTGCATTATCAAGAATTAACACACTTTGTAGTGTGCGTTATCAGGAATTGATGCACTTTTTAGTGTGCATTATCAGGATTTAAGGCACTTTATTGTGTGAATTATCAAGAATTATCAAAGGAAAGCGATTTATATTTGCTGAATGTCATGACAGGTTAAACAAAGCATCAGTTCGGAGAGAAAGCTCACGTCTTACCACTTCTTTTAGTCCAGAAGATGAAGCAAAAAGTTTTTTTAAAGAAGCCTGCGCAGTGATATAGAACATTTTTTAGCTGTGCATCATCATCGTGAATTATCGCTTTTAATCCACACCCAGCAGCCAATCAGAATTGAGTATACACCCAGACCATGATATAAGATATCCAACACTTAACAGGAGTAAACCATCTGATTCAGACCTAAACAAAAGTGGCTTCGCAGCAAAAGCATTTAACATTTAGCAACGTTAGACTGATAAAAAAAGCCAGAATCACACTAATTGCATACTTTCAGTAGTTTGGAGAGTCATGGTAGTTCAAAGATCATGTTATTTTCTGTCTCCGACGATAGTGTAAGTATTAAAATGTTAGCTTAAAAAAAGTAATTTTTAAATAAATTTCAAAGTTTTTCCTTTAAATACTAACAGAACATTTTTTTGATAAATTCAAGAATTTACTTTAAAGTAAAATTATTTAATGGCTTTAATAGACATTGATTTTCTTAGTAAAGATTATTTATTATTGATTATCTGTTTTTATTCGTACAACTCCACCCTACTTTGATCCAAATTACCTCAGTAATTCAGGATTATATTGGATTTCCAGCTCAGCGTTGGATCCCACTTCACAAAAACCATCAAATGTGGGGCTCTCAGTCGAGACTTTCTTAAGGCTCACATGAAACAGTCGCACACATTCCCACCTCGGCTCCAACACTCACCTTCACTCACATAATTACAAAAACAGCAATTATTGTAGCCTCGCTGCTGCCATTTTACACCTGCAGCCCGCAGCTCCATCTCCATCGCCGCCCGCTGTGTTTACGCCTCAGGCTCTCAGCCTTTTGTTGCCCCGTCGCCGCAAAACCATTTCATTTGTTGGCGGCATTATTCCTTCATTTCCACGACATGGCCCAGAACAGCAGCAGCTCACATCTGTGTGTGTGTTCCAACAAATGTGAGTTTAAATGTGGTTTGTTACCTGATGGGCAGCATGGAGGAGTCCGTGTGTGGGGGCTGGTGTTTAAATGTTGGTTATGACCGCAGACTGCAAGGCTGTTAAACATGAAAACATCTCAAAAGGGCCAGAGAATATGTTTGAGTTCATTTCCAACCGAATAAATGAAACTTTTTTTTTTTTTTGCCTTTCAGTCTCGTCTGAGCAGCCAGACGGAGGCGCTGGCGCTGCAGTCCATCCGGAGTATCAGAGGAAACGGTCGCTGTGCCGACTGCGATACGCAAAGTCAGTTCACTAGCTGTGCATTCATTTGTCTGTCATTTATAAACACAAATTACAGCGTTAGCATATTTAATTTCACAATTTTAATAGTAATTTTAAGTATTTTAATTTTTTAAAGAATAAGCAGTTAGAGTGAGCAGTTTATGATAATATACTTCTATTTAAACTAGCATTAGCTAAAAAAAAAAAAGCATATTTTAGCCAAAATTCTAATTTTTAGTCATCCCTTGTCAAATAACAAAATGACCTTCATGAATATGTTTCATTTTTGGGTCCCTAAACCATAACTTTCCGTTTCTCTACTCATCCAGACCCAGACTGGGCCAGTCTCAACCTCGGGGCTCTGATTTGCATCGAGTGCTCAGGTATCCACCGGAACCTGGGTACACATCTGTCCCGGGTCCGCTCTCTCGATTTGGACGATTGGCCGCTGGAGCTCATCAAAGTGATGTCTGCTATCGGCAACGAGGTGGCTAACAGTGTGTGGGAGGCTAACGCTCAGGGACGCATGAAGCCTGGGCCAGACGCCACCAGGTAAACCCATGTCTACAACGTGATAGCTCAGAACTATCTCTTTTTGTGTGTGTATTTCTTCATAGTTCACTTTTGCTTGTAGAGTTCTATCACAGAATTGAAACACAATCTTAATGTTTTGTCTGGAGAACCTTAAACTAAACCTTAAACCCTAAAGACCATGGTTAAATTACGGCGAACAGGTGTTCAAAGCAGTTTTTCCAATGGCAGGGAGAGTGGACTGTCTTGTGTTGGATGTTGATGCAAAGCTTTGCTTCAGCCTGTATTTTATTGCAGTTGTCAGGGATGAGTAACAAATCACTGATCTTCAGTGTTGAAAGTCATTTGTGTGTTCGGACATTCTAGTTTATGTGGTGTAGTGGGGACCTAATGAAGCTTCTGACACACAAAGCCGGGACCTTGTGAAAAGAAGGATGTTCTTGTGTATGAGCATAGTTGTAGGGAACTAACAAAGCTCTTGACACATAAGGTGGGGTGCTTTTGAGAAAAAGGATGTTCTTGTTTATATGGTGAAGTAAAGACCTATAAAACCTTCTGATACATAAAAAATGAAACATTTTGGGAAGGATCTTATTATTGTTTATGAGGCAGAGTTGCGACCTAAAGAAAATCATAACACTAAACCAGGTCCTTTTGGGAAGGAGCTCATTCTTGTTTATATTACATAATGGGGACCTAACAAAGCTACTGATACTTAAAGACGGGACCTTTTAGGAAGGACCTTATTCTTTTTATATCTCATAGTGGGAACCTAAAAATTCTTTTGACACACTAAACCAGGTTCTTTTTGGAAGGAGCTCATTCTTGTTTATGTGGTGTAATGGGGACCTAACAACGCTTCTGACATGCAAAGGTCCATTGAAAAGGTTTCTACCATGCAAAATCAACTTTATGAACTTTTAAATGTATTATAATGTTAATTCCTCACTACAAACAACAAAAAAAGGATTAAGTGAAAAATGATGATACTTAATTTGGCGATACATGTATCAATTCTGCTGCCAATACAATAATTAATGAATTATTTATACTCAAATATTCAGTTTATCTCTGTTTTATTCTACACTTAAACTCCTGACTGCTTGTTAACTGCAGGTCACACCAAGCCCCTTGAGATGCTCTACATCAAAACAACAAGAACATCTCAAAATTAATTAGTTAACAGTTAATTGTTTAGTAATTGCAACTACTTGATCTGTAACCACTACGAGGTCAATTTGGTATGGGTACTGAAACTCTGCCTAGTCGTCGGACTATTTTAAATGTTCCCTGTAAGAACAAATATTTCTTAATATGCCCAAAGAAAAGTATAGTGAATTTGATTGGGGAAAAGCAACTAACAAAATAAAATGTAGTTTACCATTTTATTCATGTGAAAAGTGTATTAACATTTTTTTTTAGTAAAAAAATTGTAAAATATTATTTCTGGTGCTGGCTTGGGATAAACCGGCAATATGTATGGTATCAATGGACTCCTGACACTACGCACCACTATAAATGACGCCAAAGCGTTATTTTGATCCATTCGCATATTTCTGAGTATTCCTCTAAAAACCGGCGGTCCCAACCCACGAAAACAAGCAGGCTTTCACATTGTGATGTCAGAAAATGAGAACAGTCTCTTTCAGGAAGTGTCTGCACTGCCATCAATGCTCCCAGGCTAGTAGAAACACACAATTTCTCCGTGGAGCTAACGGTTATCATCAAAACACTTTCATTTTATATGTAAAATATCCGGATATCTTCCAATTGTCTCTCTTGTATTTGTGGTGTAGTGGGGACCCAATAGAGTTTCTGATACATAAAGTCGGGTCCATTTGGGAACTGGGGACTTTGTTAAAACTTTAAACAATTTTAGGGGTTCTGGATTAAATTTGGATTTTAAAATGAGACATGACACATCAGTAAAACATCTCAAAACCACAAGAATACAGGCATGTGTGTTTGTTGTGTAATTATTGGCCGTTGCGGCTTTGGGAAGCTAACAGAATTCATAACAAATTAGAGCTGACTGCCGTTTGCATCATGATCGACTTCCCTGTTCCCCCCGCTGAATACATCCTACCCCCATCCCCTACCCCAACCCTCATTAGTCAACAGAAGCACCTTATAATTACTCCCCAACTCACACACTCTCAACACACACACAAGCATTGTTGTAGTCTGACTTCTTGAAATTGCTTTCGTTTCACTTTTTTGGTGTTTCTCTTTTTATGTTGAAGAAGAGATCTTGGAAATGAAACCACATGAATGTCTCTACTGTGGGTGTAAACATTCAGTTTTATAGCTCTGTCCTCTAACCTGAACATACAGCTCAGGCGGCAGCACACACACACACACACACATACACACACACCGAGCGATCATTGAGTATTGACGTGCCATTAGCCCTCCTCCATCAGAGCACTAATGCTTTTATTGTTGCTCATGTTGCTATTTATTTATGAATGTGAAGCATGTTTCCCCTGCAGAGATTAGAGGAGGAGGTCAATATTATCTCAATTAACCCGCAACGCTCCGCTGCAGCTCCATCTCTCCCTCCACCCGCTCTATCCTGTCGATAGTCTTCATCCTTCCATTCCTTAAGTGGCTCGCTGCTTGTCCTCTCTCCTCCATAAATCCTCCAAATCTCTCTGTGGGCCTCCTTCTCTGATTCTTCCTCCATTTTTTTGTACCCATGTTTTAGCTGATTATGTTTTTTTTTTTCATTTGTGGTGTCTTCCTGCTGAAGGTCTTTTAAAAACTGCAAATTCCAGATGGCACTAAAAAAAGAAAAAAAACATGTTAAGGTTTCCACAAGAAAAGAAGTTCAGGTGTGAATCAATTCAAACTTAGAAAGCAAACATGTCCTGATTATAAGACTAAAAAACAGATATCTGTAAATACATAAACACCTCTAAAGGTGTTGATATGTTTGTAGTAATAACGACACATTTATAGTAAACATTGCATTTTTTTAAAATGCTGTTTATTCACTTTCCAAGTTCAAATTTGCAAAACCTTTTTCTGCTGTGAGTCATTTTATTATATAAATTAAAATAATTAAGGCATTTTGCCATCTGAGCTATCCAGCTGTACAGTTTAGAGCCAGATGGCAGCTCAGCCCAAGAAAATGAAGACATTAATGTATCTATTTATCTACATTTTTGGAAGGACCAAATCCTTGTTTTTGTGGTGTAATGGGGACCTAAAATAATCTTAAGAGACACTAAGCCATGTCTTTTTAGGAAGGAGCTTATTCTTGTTTATGTTGCATAATGGGGACCTAATAAAGACACAAAAAGACGGGACCTTTTGGAAAGGACCTTATTCTTTTTAATGTCTGATAGTGGGAACCTAAAAAGTCTTTTGACATACTAAATCAGGTTATTTTTGGACGGAGCTTACTCTTGTTTTTGTTGCATAATGGGGACCTAAAAAGTGTTATGACACACTAAACCAGGTTCTTTTTGGACGCACCTTATTCTTGTTTTTGTTGCATAATGGGGACCTAAAAAGTCTTTTGACACACTAAACCAGGTTATTTTGGAAGGAGCTTATTTTTGTTTATGTGGCGTAATGGGGACCTCCCAAAGTTTCTGACACACAAAGTGGAGCCATATCTGAGCTATCCAGCTGTACAGTTTAGAGCCAGATGGCAGCTCAACCCAAGAAAATGAAGACGGTAATGTATATATGTTTCTGCAAGTGGAGGATTTGGAGTTGTAGTGGAGCAGGAAGACTTTGACTTGTCGCAAACCCAAGCTTTTTCAAACCACAGGTTTTTTTCCTGCTATTGATACATCATGATTTGATGGAACTTATTTTATACATGTCCTCTATCATGAGAAAAATGCTGCAAGAAGATGCTAGAAATACCAACATTTTGCTGGAATTGGTCTTTAAGCAATATTCTGATCATATGGGACCATATGACGGGCAACAATAGGCTGTTGTGTTATTTTATGACTTAATGAAGACCAGTAAAGGGATCAACCGCTGCTTGTTTCTATGTTAACGTTACACTGATAAGCGAACACTGCAGTAGCGTTTTCTTTCCCGCTTTACATGTTCTCGTTGGGTCATCAGCATCTGAAGGAACATACCTGACGGTAAAAGAAGACAAACAGAACAGGAGAGCGAATGCGTCTAGAGATGAGACGGAGCTGGTAAAGACGGGGGTGTGGGGGGAGGGGGCCAGCGGATGAAAAAATGCCCTCCCCTCGTGGTCTCTCAAGTGAGTAATAGAGGCCGAAATTTCATTTTGCAAGTGGCTGATTTAATGATCCAAAGGGTAATTAATGGCCTGATTATCTTAATGTTAAATATGGCCAGCAGCAATTACACTGACCTCCTGTCTGTCAAGGTCTGCACCCCCCACCCCCACCCCCGTCTCCCAATTAGGTGCTGTTTGGCAGGGGAGGTGGGGGGGGATGAGAAGGAAGTGGAAAACAAGACGAATAAAAAAGTGGGCAGAGAAGAGAAGGATGGCGTGAGAGAAGACGAACGCCTTCATTTTCCAGGGGGAGGAATTATGTTTGGAGCTCTCATCAGAGCTGGCTCGTTTTCCCACCATTTCCAGCTGTTGTCACCCCCACCCCCGTCAACCATCAGCAACAGCCACTCCAGGTCATATTAGCGTCTGCGAGGAAGCGGGGTTCGCTCTGTCAGCTCGCCGACACGCGTCGCTTGCAGTGGCGAGGACAGCGACAGAGGGCCGCCTGAGCCGTGGAGCTCGGAGGGTGGTTGCAGTGTGGATAAACACCAACCGTGCCAGCTCCGTGCCGCCAGAGGGATCCTGTTAGAAGGATTCTTTCTCCGGGATTCAACCACAAAAAGACTCAGCCGTCCTCTAAACGCTCCCATTAACCTCCGTCCGCCCGCGGCCGGCCGTCATCACCTCAGCTGGCATAGTCACCCAGCGCCGCGCCCCAGCTGATGCCACTGCCAAAGGGACTGCTAAGTTTGGGAGCGCTGCCCGTTGCTCGGCGCCCGCGGGGGTACGCCTGCCTCGCTGCAGCACCCTCAGTGTCGGTTCTTGGCGCGGTGGCTCATTGTTTTAATTACGTGTCGAGCCGCACATCAACACCAGCACCCAGGGTTTGGCTCAGGCGGCGTTTGACGCTGCGTGTTAGCAGGCCTGAGCGGACGCCGACTGACAGCGCCGGTAATCCAGCCTCCTGGCAGCCGGACAGGGCCTCGACCCCCACCTCTCCCCCCGTGCCATCAGCTGACCTTTGGCGGTCTGTCGCAGAGGGTCAGCATCTTTTCCCGTGTGCGCGCTCAGAGGATGTGCCTCCATCAGTTTTTCCTTTGAAATCAAACCTTTTCTTTGAAGTAAAATCAAAGATTTCTTTCGTCCATCAAACTTTTAGGGTCTTCATCGGGTCTTCATTTCTCAGTCGAGGCTTCGTCCGTCAATTTTTCCGGATGAAAATACGTTTAAGTTGTCGCCTCGAACTCCCATTAGAAAGAGGGAATGTCTTCGATTTTGACCCAGGAAGAGTGACAGATCTGCAGAACCCTCCGGTCCTGATGAGGTGAGCCGGTATCTTCGGAGTGAACGACAGAAAGAGGGGTGTGGGGTGGGGGTACAGGTAATACGCCCAGCGCCACACCTTAATTAGACAGCAGAGAAATGAGAAGGAATAATGGCGGCGATGTATCGCAGTGGCGCCTCGCCATCGCACGCTTAACGGTGCGTCTCGCATGACGAATGCATAGCCAGTAATAATTCAGCAGCAGGTCTGCGGCGCTGGGAGCCCCGGGGGGGGGGGGACAGGATGGGGGTCCTTTATGGGAACAGATTAGTCTTGTTCCCCTTAAAAAAGGCCAGCGCTAACAGATTTAAAATTAGACCAGGGGCTTTTAATCTGAGCCGGGGGTGCAGGTGCAGCGGGCGCCCCGGTGCAGCGGTGGGATTGGACTCAGGGGACCAAGGGGGGCGGGAAGGGGCCCCCCGCATCACAAGATAATTGCCCCCAAGGGTCAGAGAAAATGGTGGGCGAGGAGGGGGGACTGTCCTGTCTCGTATCCACATAATAACCAAACTCATATTGGTGACCCCCCCACCCCCCTCAATGGGGTGCATGTAATCACGACCAGATCGAACCGGTCTGATCAGAGATGGACACGTGTCACTGGGAAGAACCGATGTCGATTGGGCTCTAGAAATGATATTTATGTTGATTTTACTGTTTTATTCACTTTAAAGCAAACATAAATCAAACAATGCAAACATTTAAAAGTGTCAGGTCTGAAGCTACACCGGGCATGTGATGATCAGAAACACGCTAAACCTCGGTTTTTGAACGCACGTTTGGCCCGCGGTCTCCACACTTTCTTCTTCTACTGTTTCCTAGAGCTTGTACATACGGTTGGAAGTGGTCTAGTGTGAAACGACGGTGCAAATCTCATGAATCTCAGTCCAGGCTTTTTCTTTCACATTTCTATTCCAATACATGAAAGGCCCAAACCGAATTTCCCTTCCCCTTCATTCAGCCCTTCAAACAAAGAGTTATGAAAAATAGTGTCTCAGATTTCGGACGTGGCTGCATTCACACATCCAATTTAGTGGATCAATCCAAAAGTTCTCCTGAACTTCCATCCATTTTCTTAACCTCCTATATACTTTGCGGGGCAGCAGGGTTTCCAAAACCCGTCCCAGCCACTATTGGGCGAGGGCGGGTACACCTTGAAGTCATCAAACTTAAGGACCAGATTTTGGACGGGTTGTGATCGGTGTGAACGCAGCTTTATAGTTTCCTCTTGGAATTAATCATTTATTTTTCATGATCAACTATTAAACAGTTGCTACTTTTGTGAATGAATAGGGACTCGCTACCAAATCCGAGTCCCAAATTGGTCAAAGTTTGGAATACGGAAGCCTGAAATGTTCATTTATACTCCTTTTTCATTGAAAGGGGTCGCTTTAATGCGCTTTGCCGAGGGTGGTTTGAACGTAGCTTGAGAAAAACAACAAGAAAACAAAAAATGACCTGCAGTTTGGATTCTTCAGATCTTCTCAGCAGCTTCATAAAAAATGTCCGCTGGATTTTCAATGTAGTGTCATATGTAGAATTTTTGATTATTAACTTTTTTTCGTGTTTTAATTGTTCAGGCTTTGGACAAAGTAGAACCTGTTGTATATAGATGACTTTTTTTCTAAAATTATCTTTTTGTGGTTTAGATAAATTGATTTTACGTCTTCTGTGGCAAATTGTGTAAAATATATATTTATATATAATTATTAAATTAGCAAAAGTAAAACGGGTGCAGTGGTTTTAGATTAAGTGTTTTTAAGACTTATAACATTTAAATTGTTCGTTTTCTTGTGGACGATTTAAGTTTTTATACTACAAAATTGTAAATGCAGGCGTAACTATTAGAGGTGTGTATTGGCAGGAAACTGCCGACACGATGCATATTGCGATACGTTTCTCGTGATACAATAAATATCGCGATATATCCCTGTACGAGAACAGTTTTTCACTTTTTTTTAAAGTTTTTCCTTGTAATAAAATTGAAAAATTAATTTTATTTAATGATCGCAACATTAAGCACTGCAACTGTATACTGATACTTGCAGAGACGTGGCACAGAGTTTTGGTTCGGTACCAATCCCAAATAAAAACTAAGTAGTACATGATTCAAAACAACAAAAACTGTGAGCCTGACTGAACATTTAATACGGTGTAGAGCTGCTCAAAGAGACTGTGTACTGTGCTTGCAACTATAGCAGTTGGGGGGTTTAGGTAGAAAATAAAAGTAAAACGTTGAAGGATGCCTATAAATTATTATATATTGTCTTGTCAGCATTTAAAATAATATTAGTATCGATAAACGAAATATCGAGATTTATCGCTGAATCTGTTATTCTCTAGTAACACGTCAACGTGTGAAACAAACTTAATTTCTAATAAACATGTAGTGTTTTTCTGTTGATAAACTGGAGCAGGTAATATACAAACTGAATTTTTGGATTCTATAAGCTCTAAAAGTTGGAGAGAATTGACTCAATCAACCAAATCTGAAGCAAATCTCTGAATTTGAGATACGTTTCCAATATTTTTTCCACCTTTTAAAGTGATAAGTTGCCAAAGATTCTTTTTGTGTTGCATTTTGTGCAACTCTTGGTGACCGACCCGCAGTCGTGTTCCAGCATGGTTGTGTAATAATTACTGAGCTGAAGGAGGATCCTGTGTCGTGCATAAATGTCACAATGTTCCGTTTCCCACGAGATCCAGTGTGCAGATTACGCAGAGCTCCGTTTCATCTGCGTCGGTTAACTAGCTGCTCCCGACTGCCATCATCTCAGCTCCATTATCCGCAGCCCCCACTGACTGGGGCGCCCCCTTGGCGCGCATGCTAACCAGCACACACACACATAAACACAGAGGCCCGAACGATGTAAAATAATTGGCCCCCACATTCTAATTCATCTGTAAACGGGAGGCCTTGATTAAATTAGTTCTAATAGATATTATTTTGTACATGACTGCCCCGCCGCCGCCGTAACCGCGTCCCGACTCGCCTAACAAGCCCCCCAATTTACTATTGACATTAAGCCGGCCAACTCCAGCCAATCAGCGGACCATTCATCGTTTGTCATCGCGCCGAGGTTATGCTAATGCGGGCTAAAAGCACAAACTAAATGCACATTCTTTATGCCTGAGTCATCAGATTAACCTCACTGTCCTCTGCCCCCTCCCCCGCCCTCCGCTCTGCCTTCTTCTAATAATGAAGAAATAAATAACGCTCTCCACGTGCGTGACTCCGTCCATCCTCTCCGATCCTGCTCGCCGGGGGCCGGCGGGGTCGGCTCCTGAAGCAGAAATGAATCCTTTTCCGTAGGATCGTACCCCCCCTCCTCCCTAACTTTCCTTTGGCTAATTGGCTCAGTGGGAAAATTGCTCATACAATAAAGAACAGGGAGGAGAGGGGGAGAGTTGTCCTGGCGCTGGCCTGTAATGTGTTTGGACTGAATGGGTTCACTGCCAGCCGCAGCAGGCTGGTAAACATTTGAAAGCTTCTGCACAAACACGCTCAAGGAAACCGTCGTTTCTGCTCCAGCCGCGCTGTTCTGAGGGAGCGGACCTCTCTGTGAGCCGACGCTCGTGGATGGGAGCCTGACGAGACGTGTTAGAGCCTGACAGGAAAACTTTAGCTCAATGCTTAAATGTATCAGAAACCATTTCAACAGAAACGATGAGACGTGTGCAAGATAGTTGGATTATTTTAACCTTTAACATCAGAGCCGTCATCGCCTAAATAAATAACTCTTTTCTTTGATATACTGGAACTTTTCAACCGGTGTGGATCGACCAAATCTAACTAAAAGCTTTTTTATATATTGGCTTTGCACTAATTTGCAACAAATATAACATAAAAAATGTTCCATAACTGCTCAAAGCTGCTTTTCTCTGTGACAAAATCAGCTGATTTAATAGAATTTTCCAAAGCCACTCCTCAAGGGTCGGTGTCCTACTTTTTTTTTTTTTTTAACCGACCTGCCGTTGAAGCTCCTTATTGGCCGAACTCACCTGATCCAGGTAATCTGCAGCAGATAAAGTAGGGTTTCTGGAAGGCCAGCAGGAGGCCGGCCCTCGACGACTGACTTTAGACAACCTTGATGTAAACGCTTCAGTGCAAGTCTGCTTTTCTCCGCTTCAGAATCCATTGGAATTACGCTAACTGCATACAAATTTTAAGAGCTACGATATTAAAAAGACTGGAACTATATCTCGTGTGTAAAATGGTTAATTTAGTTGAAATAAGTTTGGATTAAATTGTAGGAAACTGTGAAAGTTCTCAGCAGCTAATCCAACAACAGGTTTTGCAAATTAACCCTAATCAATCAATCAATCAATCAAACTTTATTTCATAAAAAGTGCTTTTCATACTTTGTGCAACTCAAAGTGCTTAACATATAAAACCAGAAACATATACATTGACACAAACAACCAATGATCCCACACACAATGAATACTTATAAAAATATTTTCTAAACAAAAATTGTAAAATAACTTAATTCTTGGCTCTGCTGTGAAATACTGATATATCATATACATATGATATATATTACTGATATACTGAAACCTTTTCTAGCAACACAACATAAACACCCTTTGAATGACAAAACTCACAGTTCAGATGGTGTCGTGGTTTTAGGGTCACGGTTAGGATCATTTTTCTGATCAGTAAAATGTAAAAAAAAAAAAAAAGAAAAAGATTGAACCCTAAAATTACTTTTTTGAAAAAATATTTTAAACATATATTTGAGAAAACATATATAAAGTACTTCAAAGCATAAATAAACACACATCTTTGAACTTTGAGCATAAGCAAAAATGTAAAAACATGTAATGTCTGGAGATCAAATCTAGAAAATCTCAGAGAAAACAAGACTGAATGCCCAATATTTCCCTAAATCTTAAATGAAAAAGTTAAAATGAAACTTTCATTATTTTTTTGTATTACACCGATACGCACCACTGTATGCTAGCTGTTCAGCGTTGCACATCGGCACAAAGCTGCTTTTCTTCAGAATCGTCTCGTTTACATAAATTTGGGTAAACACTTTAAATCAAATAAAACTTTATTTATAAAGCATTTTCCAAACATTTAACAAAAAGTATTAAACATAACAAAAACACTTTTAACCAAAAAGCTTAAAGGAAAAAAGGGCTTTTACTACTGTAATATTTTCTTAGTTTTACTATCCGTAAGTTTTCAATAATTGCTTAAATATTTTGCTACTCTAAAGTGTCTATTAGCACAAAGTTACTTTCTTTTCACCTTCAGAATTTGTTGACATTATGTCAATTGCTTGAAGACATGCGGTAAATCTAAGAACATCAACACCAGAGCTAAAGCTCTAGTGTTAAACGGTTAAATGACAAGAACCAGCTGAAAGACAAAAGAAAGTTCTATACATTTTTACAGGAATTAAACCTCAACTTTAATCGGTAAACACAGAGGATTTTTCCACAAGTCTAAAACTCACTCCAAGTCTCGGCTTTCATCTCCAGTTCTACCCGTTAATTAGTCCGTAGCGCATTAACTCCCCCCTCCGCTGGTGTCAGGAAGGTCCGCTCATCTGGAGCCAGCTAGCCTTGTAGGAAATGTCAATGGTGTCCCTGAGCTGTCAGGGTCGCCACCTCGCCGCTGCTCCTTTCTCAGCCACTGAAGTCCCAGGAGACCATTTTCATTAGTCGCCGCTGAAACCCCGTCGGGTTCTAAACACAGAACATTTCCGTGAGTTTGAGACGGAGCTGTATGAAGCCATGTTTGTCCCTCACAGGTGATCAGGCTTGTTTTATTCAATTCTTTAAGCTGAATCTTCATTAGTTCTTATCATGAACAGTTTTTGTAAACAGAGAACAGTGACTATTATTGTTTTAAGAATCTTTCAAGAAATTAATTTCAAAATATCTTTTTTGTTTGTTTTTCCTTTGAGTCTCTGACTTCACTTTAGGTCTTTCTGGTTTGTTTTTGGTGATACTCATAGCACCTATTTAACAACCTCGACATCAAACCAGCTTGACTAAAGAAATCCAACAAACAAGAACTTAGAAACTTAAACCGTTCAACGTCCCAACCACCGAATCAAACTCTTGTTTTTTAGCTGAAATCATGAAGTGGGCAACGGAAACCCCAACAATCATTTCATGAAAGCTTTTTCACGTTAAGACTAGAGAAGATTCTCAACAACTCAAAACCTGCAAGAGTTTGTAGATATTCCAGGGACAACTGAGTATCGACCATTTTACTTAATTCTCTGAAAGTTTCCGAGGAGACTTTACTTCAAGTGACAGAGCGATGTTTGACCTTCTTGAACTCGGGGTTAGACCTTACGGATCATCTAGTCGTAGGGTTTCAAGATTTGAGAAAAACTTGCGATATTAGTGATCAGTATTGAAATGATGATAGAACTCCTGATACATCGAGAAATAGCAAATGTAAGTCGATGTAAGTTAAACTGCAAGTTATCTCATTTGGTTAGAACTTGTCAAGGAAACACTAACGAATTATTGATTACCTTTTCTGTTATTACAATTATAAGCAATATAAGTAGTGGACTTTTTAAAAAATAATGTTTTTTCGGCCTAACAATGAGTGTAAACATTTTGTGATTTTCGCCGCCTTTTGCGAAACACGTGTCTCACACAAGCTAATACTACGATCTCGATATATTTTTGATTCATGGTGCCGCCCTATCAACTCGTTCGACTTACTTCTGGGCTCCTCCTGGACTCTAGATGATTTCCGGTTCGGGCGGAGGCCACCTCCCTGTCCCGCAGGGATCAGCGGCGCCTTCCAGATTACCTCTTTGACATAAAGTTAATTATCAGCTTCTTTAGACCAAAGAAGGCGTTTCTGATATCTTGTACTTCCTGCAGTCCCTGTCTCCTTCTCTATGATTAGCTCCCCACCTCCCCCTCTCCGACTCCCCCCACCTCCCCCTTTACCCCTTAGTATCAGTGCAGCATCACTGGAGCGTCTCGTTTCAGCCCAGAGATCAACTTCCCATCTCTTCGGCCCATTTCTCCTGCACCTTTTCTCTCCTCATTTGCATCTCCTCTGTCCAGATTAACCCCTCCATCCCCAACTCCCCAAGCCTTGTGGCTCATTCCCGACCCCCCTCCTCTGCTCATCTACCCTCCCTTTAATTATCTGTGCCCATCCAAGGGCAGCTAACGACCAGCCAGGAGAGGCTAATTGATTTCAGCCTCTTCTCCGGCGCTCTGCCGTCTTCCTCGCTGTAAGGTAAAACAAAAGCCTGGATGTTTTTTCCGGACGGCTCCGAACTAGAATTAGTGTCACGTTTGTTCTTCACCTTGTTAAAGCCCCTCCTCCGCTGACAGCGATTCATTGTAAAGGCACATTAGCTCGGGCAGTTAGCTGATGCTCTTATCCACGCTCTATCTATCCATCTATTAATCTGTTAATTAAAGGGCTAATTAGGCCAGAAGAGCAGCCACTGACACCATGTCACTCTTAACCCCGATTCCTACCGCTCATTAACTCTCGCACACTCACACACACGCGCTCTGCACGCCGTAATTAATGACTTGCTTTAGCGACGCAGCGTGGCCCCATAGATCTCACGGCTGAAGGCTGAGAAGAATCCTCTGAAGATCCTTTCCTTAAACCTGATCAATGAAGACGGAGGGAAAAACTCTTATTGTGAAAGATCTCACATTTTAGTTTGTCTGGTTTGGGATTTTATTGGAGCCGAGAATCGATTTAAAAAAAATAACTAATCAATCGCAATTTTGGTGGAAAATTACTCTCGATTAATTGCAATTAATGTGTTTTTTGTTACAGTATTAGCTTAAAAACAGAGAAAAACAGTTTTTATTTTGTTTTTGTCAAATTTGCATTATAGTGTCAAAATTTTGTGGAGTTGATTCATATTTAGAATTGTGTTTAGTTATTGAAACAGTTTGTATTTATTTTGTCACTTTGTGCTTGTAAACCTCATTTTTGACCCTTTTTGTTTGCCGTATCTTGTTCTGAAATGTTAACAAAACCATTTAGTATTGGTGATATCTCATGTTTTTTTTTCTAGTTTTGACATATTTTGGCCAAAAATACACACCTTTCCTTATTCAAACATCATTATGAACTTGTTAGCTCATAATCAGTCGTTAGTTCGGACCTGGTCCCCACCTCTCAAAAGTCTATTTCCGCTTTTGAGAAAAATCTGTTGGGTGGGATTGTTGGGGTGTGTGTCTTTCACCAACTTTTTGTCGCTCGGTTCGGAGACCACGGGCTGTTGACCCCTGACACACACTCCCCATTCAGACACGCAGCTAAAAGGGGGAGCAGCTGGCGGGACGTCCAGCGGTGCTCAGGCCAAACGCCCCCCAGCTTCAGATGGACAGGAAACCAGTGTGTGTGTAAACAGCAGCAGACAAAGCTGTAGGAGGATGATATACACACACACACACACACACACAAACACTATGCCAGGTCTGCTGCACTCAAACAACAGGCAGGAAATCAGAAAAGCTCAGTAGGGCCCAGTGTGGCGCCCTGAGGGACCCCAAGCAAAACCATGTTCTGCCCTGCCGTTTCCAACGGTGACTGGGATCTAGTTCCACAATGCAGGAGCTGATGAAGCAGTCAGTCAACGAGCTTATTCCTCCTTCGTTCCTGTTTAAATTTAAAACATTATTGTTTGGGAAATAAATATATGAGAAGATTATCTGTTCAAGAACCAAAATGACCCTAAAAAAATCAAACTCTGACCAGAAACCACAAAGACTTTATTTATTTGCAGTTTTGTACTTAGCCTTTTAACACTAGAGCTTTAGCTCCAGTTTTGACACTCTTTGAGTTACTGACCATTTTCAAAATGATCTTTGCACTAATACGCAGCACTTCACAGGAGTAAAGTGTTTACACGTTTAACGTTAATCAACTGACTCTGATAAAACAGCTGTGAGCCAATAAACGACATTTTACAGTAACAGGCTTTGTCCAAACTCCTACACTAATCCCTAACTTCTAAAAGACTGTTTATAACAGTAGTGCAGGACTATCTACTTAAAAACAATTCGGACACCATGGTCACTGCTTTTTTAAAAGTAACACTAAGCATTTGATTAGGATGCAGAAAAAACTAAATGTGTGCAGATTTGTAAATACATGTTTTACTTAAACCCATTAAATTGATGTAAAACTGCTTTCCTTTACATCAGAATTAGGGCTCCCACGATTAGTCGATTAATCGTCAACAAAATCGACTATTAAAATAGCCGACGACTTATTTAATAGTCGATTAGTCGTTACTTTATATTATATGTAGTCAGAGTGCTGTAAAGTCGAAAGTTATAATGGCATTATGCTAGCTTTCTGGGCTATTTTAGCATTTATTAAGATTTTTTATGCTATTTTGGAGTTCAGCTAATACGTCACCTACATGCTAGCTATTCTGGCTAATTTGGGCTTCTTTTTTTACTTTTTTGGGCAATTTTTGAATTTGGCTAATATTTCAGCTACATGCTAGCTGTTTTGGCTAATTTGGCATTTTTGTATTTTTAAGCTACTTTGAGTTAAGCTAGTATTTCAGCTACATGCTAGCTGTTTTGGCCAACAAAGGATTTTTCCCCTTTTTTAGGCTAATATGGAATTTAGCTAATATTTCAGCTACATGCTAGCTGCTTTGGCTAACTTGGGTTTTTTTTTTTTTAGTTTTTAGGCTAATATAGAGTTTAGCTAATATTTAAGCTACATGCTAGCTGTTTTGGCTAATTTAGGATTTTTTTCAGTTTTTTTAGGATAATATGAAGTTAAGCTAATATTTAAGCTACATGCTAGCTGTTTTGGCTTATTTTGGCATTTTTGGTTTTTTAAGCTACTTTTGAGTTTAGCTAATATTTCACCTACATGCTAGTTGTCTTGGCTAACATATGATTTTTTTCCGTTTTTAGGCTAATATGGAGTTTAGCTAATATTTCAGCTACATGCTAGCTGCTTTCACTAACTTGTGCTTTTTTCAGTTTTTTAGCCTATTTTGGCATTTTACTAATATTTTAGCTACATGCTATCTTTTTTTGGCTAATTTAGGCTTTCTCCAGTTTTTTAAGATAATTTGGCATTTAACAAAAATAATTTTCTGCATATCAGCTTCAGCTTTTTCAGCTAATAGCTTTTAACTGTTCATTTCAGCTATCAGCACTATCATCTTCTTTCGCCAAATTCAGCTTACAGCATTCACACTAGCATTATCGCAGGCAATGCTATATATCTAGTTTTTACTTAGTGTAAAGCTAATGACGATTAAGATGTGTGTTTGACATACAGTTTGCTGATGACCCGATTAGTCGACTAATCGTAAAAAATAATCAGTGATTAGTCGACTACTAAATCAATCGTTTGTGGCAGCACTAGTCAGAATTCATTGGAATGAACTGCATAAACGGTTAAAGAGTTAGGATAGTTCAGAGCGAGTCATTTCCGATTGCCACCACCAGCTCCAGTATTAAAGTTTTTAGCTTGTGCTTATTCTATTTCACCATATTTTAATTAGTCTTTTTATAAATTCAATCTTTTAGGAGTCTAAGACATACTGAAGGTGTAAGTTGTGTTTCTGCTGAGTAACATGAGATCAGTGAGGAGGACGAGGATGGATGAAGGCTGCTTCCTGTGGCTGCTGCGTTTATTTATTTTAAATCCTCGTCACACAAACACACCTCACAACGCTGCGGGCTGCACTTGACATGTATGCATCCTGTATGTTTTTGTGTGTCTGTGTTTGTGCGCGCCTTTCTGTCACAAGCAATCTCACCGGGACTCGCGCTTAATTATTTACCCAGCATGCCGTGGTGCCGGAGCGCACCGCTTCCTCTAATGGGATGTGAAAAGGGACAGGCGCAGATTAACACACAAAATATGAGTGTGCGCATTCAGACACATGTTAACACGTACTGTCACACACACACAAACACGCGCTGTGTGGTTAATTAGTGCAATTAGCCTCTCCAGTGTCTAGAGCCGAGTGTTTTCAGGAGTCGTTAGTTCACGATGATGCCGTTCGCTGCAACACAAGAAGGAAACATGCTAACACAAACACACAACAGACTCAAAACATCTACAAAAAAAACTAAAATTGTGTTTAAGTGATCAAGTAACAATAAAACAAAGAAGTACACAATCATATGAGAAGTAGACCAGAGGTTGTGCTAAGATTAATATTAAATTAATGTCATTAAGAATTAATGATATTGGTAACAGTTTATTTAAGCTTTATTAGCACATCAGCAAACATTAATAATGTGTTTATAAGGTGCTAGAAATATGTTTATTAGCATAAATAAGGTTTAATATTAAACTTAGTAGGATTCATTAACATTTAAAGCAAGGGTGTCAAACTCAATCACATAAGGGGCCAAAATCCAAAAAGGTTGCAGGCCGAACAGGATAAACATTTATTGAACACTCTAAAATTACATTTAAAACCTTTAAAACCTAACTTTTTAACATAATTATGAACTATTATATAGCATTACCTGCAATAATGCTAGTGTAAATGCTGTAAGCTGAATTTGGCCGCTGAAGATGCTAGTGCTGATAGCTGAAAAAGCTGAAGCTAATAGCTGAAAAACCTGAAGCTGATAGCCAGCTAAAATATTAACTAAGTGCCAAATTAGCCTAAAAACCGTAGGTTAGCCAAAACAGCTAGCATGTAGCTGAAAAAAATAATTTAACTTCGAAATATCCTAAAAAACTGGAAAAAAAAACCCTAAATTAGCCAAAACAGCTAGCATGTAAATATTAGCAAAACTTCAAAACAGCATAAAAAAAAAAAATTTTTTTTAAAGCCTAAATTAGCCAAAACAGCTAGCATGTAGCTGAAATGTTAGCTAAATTTCCAAAATAACCTAAAAAAAATCTAAGGAAAAGGTAAAATCATCCAGAAAGCTAATAGAATGAAAATTTTTAAACCTCTAAAACTAACTTTTTAACATAATTATGAATAACAAAAAGGCAAGAATATTATTCCAGAATAAATCGATTTGAACCTTAAATAACTTTCAATATTTTACTCTCCATAAAAATAGATTCTGTCAAAATTATACAAGGTAGAAATGAGCACAAGATAACATCGGGCCTTTAATAACAATAAAATAAAATGATCTGGAGGGCCGGATAGAATTACCCAGAGGGCCGGATCCGGCCCCCGGGCCTCGACTTTGACACGTTAAAAAATATGGTAAATACTCTTGAAAACTAAAAACAAAAACATCTAAACATGCTAACACAAACGAGCAAATCCAGTGCTAAAACTAAAAAGAGAAAAAGAAACGATCATAGATTAAAGTAAGCTACTGAGCATGCTCAAAAAATATCGTGAAGACGCTTGAAAATATGTAAAAAAAAACAAGCAACGGCTCCTGAAGCCAAACGCACAATACTATAAACACAAACGTTAACATTTGGAAAAACTTGAAAAACATAAATAGATAAATGTGTAAACACTGTTGTGTTAGATTGTGTATCTGCTAGAGCCCGACCATAGCAACTTTAAGGGGCAGGCATGCGGTTCCTGGGTCCAATGCCCTAACATTTCCTGCCAGAGTCCCCGCTGAGCACACACACACACACACACACACACCCACCCCCACACACACACACACACACACTGACTCCAGGCTTTGTCTGCGGGCTGTCGGCCGTGGTCCCGAGCCCAGCCTCCCCGCTCCGTCTCTGGGTAGGAGAAGGAGGAAGAAGCCCCCGGGACATTCCGTGATGCTAGGCGCCACCACCACACCCCCTACTACACACACACACTGGTATCCAGGAAGAGGCTTAATGAGTCTGTAGGGTTCCCACTCCGAGCCAAACACCTCACACTTTCTCTTTTCCTGGGATCCGATCCTGACGGTAGACCAGAGGTCAGCAAAGACCCTGTGATCATGTTCCCCTCTAAACGGGGGGGCATGTTTGTTGTCTATCGTTAACAAATGAGATGAATATCACTCGTGTTATTTGAATCTGCTGCCTCTCCACCCCCCCCATGCTCATCCCTGGAGATGTTTGTTAGGAAGAGAAGGGGGGACAGCTCAATATCTGTCCCCCTGGGCTGCTCTGTCCCGGACTAATCCCAGCGGCTTGAATGGACTGCTGTTTACACGGAGGGATTTGAGCAGAGATTAGAGCGGTAACAGTCTCGGATTAGAGGGATCAGCGGTTAATGATACTCGATTGGTGAACAAAGCCGCCCCCGTCCCCTTCTGCCTCAGGCTGCGTCTTATTTTACACTTGGAGGACCCAAACCCGGCGGCCTTTGAGCGGTCCGTGAAGACGACAAAAGATGTTCAAGAAAACCAGAAATGTACAAACGTTTATTGACTTTTGCTAACGTCTTATTCAGTACTTGAGAACTGCTGGTTCTCAAGTAGTTTTGTTTCATTTTTAAGACGAAAAAACACAGAAATACTATAATCGTCATTTTTGTGAAGAAAGTCAAACACTAGTGAACAAACACAAAACAAAAATCTGCTTTCTAGACGGAGGAAGAAGGTTCTACGTTCCATGAACGTTTAGGAACGGGGGTCCGTATGTTTGAGCTTGCTTTTGTTACTTGTCACTTTGGGGATTTTTCTATCCAGTGATTGAGTTTTGGTTGAAAACATCTGGGTAATCTACCGGTTTAGCTTGGTGAAAAGTTTCATATCTACAATTTTAATAATAAAAAACAAGCAGTCTCTGAAGTTCTGAACATGTCATCTTTTTTTTTACCAACTTCACAAAAAAAGTATCAATATGTACAGACGTCCTGGAACTTGCCTGCTTTTTATTTCTTTAATCACACCAAACACAATTTTCAATAGTTTTTTCCTTGTTGAATTGTTATTGGCGTGTTGGAAATATACAATCACCAAAAATATCTAAAAAGATATGAAAACATGTCCAGTTTATGCATAAAACCATTTAATTCCACATATTTTCTCCTGCAGCTGTTTCTGAGCTTGGCGTTGTGACTTTGTGTGGGAGGAGCTACAAGCTAATGTTTGTAGCCTGATCGCTACATGGAGTGGTGTCTGTATATCTCATTTACAATGCATGGAAGACCCTGATGATGTTGAGAGATCAGATTTATTTATGGTGAAGAGCTCTACAAAAATATCAAGTCTCCATGTTTGGGTTCATGAGATCTTTGTGAGAGCGACCCGGTACTGAGGGCTAGCTGGGACGGGCTCCAGCGGGTTAGGAAAGTGAAAGTTCCGAACAAAAACGCTCGCAATATTGGATTAGTTTTCTAGCTGCTGATCGAGTCACTGAAAACGTCACTTCCCCAAAGCCGAGTCTCTGATTGGTAGATATGATGTGACAACCTCACCAAATTTCAGATCCCGTTACCGCCCGACCAGTACGCTACGGCTGCCGCTCAAATGGCGCCACAGGACCTCAATTCACCTCTGAGTCATTGACTTAATATTGAAACTGATCGCGTTTAGTGTGAACGCTCTAGCTAGCATCACCTTTGACGCCATCCAATCGCTCAACTCTTCTGTCTCTGTTCGGTCTGTCAGGGAGGAGCGAGAGCGCTGGATCCGAGCGAAGTACGAGCAGCGGCTCTTCCTGGCGCCACTACCCAGCACCGACCTCTCTCTTGGCCAGCAGTTGCTACGGGCAACGGCGGAGGAGGACCAGCGCTCCGTCGTCCTGCTGCTGGCCCACGGCTCCCGACAGCAGGTCAACGAAACCTGCGGGGACGGCGACGGGCGCAACGCACTACACTTGGCGAGCCTGAAAGGCAACGTCATCCTCGCTCAGCTGCTCATCTGGGTAAGTTGACCTCGGCGACTAGCTGCTCGCTAGCGGTCGGAATGACGGAACCGACGCTCTGTCTCCGCAGTACGGCGTGGACCTGATGGCGAGGGACGCCTGTGGGAACAGCGCCATGGCGTACGCCCGCCAGGCCAACTGCCAGGAGTGCGTGGACATTCTGGCTCAGTACGGCTGCACGGACGAGCGGCACCCGCTCGTGGCCACGCCCAACCTGTCGCGCCGCAACACCAACCGCAACAACAGCTGCAGCAGCACCGGCAGCACCGCACTTATATGACACGGACCCACCCTGACAACCGCTTACTGTCGCAGCTCCAGGCCCCGCCCACATTCCCTCCCGGTGGTCGCCTCCTGACTCGCCGGAGGGATGATTCCGGCGGCGGGGGGGGGATGGCGGTCCACAGAGCGTTTTGGGAAGCGGTGACTCTGCCGGCGTCGTACCTCACTGCACACGCTCAGACGTCAAAGGCCAGTTCTGGAATCATATCGGGACCGTCACTTCTCCAAGATAAACTCCTCCCAGGCAGCCAGATGCCCCTCCCCCACAACAGGTTGTAGAAAGTCTGATATCAGTGTGTACATATAGGGAAAGGACAGACGGATTGCATGTCTTTTTACATTAATTTAAAGCTTTTTTTTCCTAGTTTGTGTTTTGTAGTATTCCAGCTGCTGCTGGACTCATTGGAAGTTCTTCTGAACATATAGAGTCATGAAGTGTACAGATGCTTTGTGTGGCTCAGGGACCCGAGACTGTCCATTATTCTGCCCCTCCCCCACTCCCCCCCAAAGAAAAAGTTCAGACTGAATTTTGGTTTAAGCCGCCCGATGTCCCGAATTTCATTTCTGCTGTAAACCGTCTAAAACTGAATCGTGGAGCAAAAAGGGAACTAATTTTCTTCAGGTGTTTTTTTATTTTATTTCTTTCACCGTCCAATCAGATCGCATCCCTTATCTACTCAGCCAATCACTGAGAAGGGCTTCTTCCTCACTGGTGACTTTTTATTGTAAATACTTTCTTTCTTGGATGGCGGCATCATATAAACCGATTAAAAAAAGGAAGTTTTTGGTGAAAGTAGAGATTTTTTCTTGAGCGCACGTGTGGATGGAAGGTTGTGTTGGTAAACCAAAAGGTTTCTTTACTGAGGTCAAGTATATGAGTGAAAATATCTGGTTGAATCCTCAAAATAAGATCGAAGCCAAATACATTTTTTTAAGTTTACACCATTTTGAATGAGGACGTTGGAACCACAAGGTTGAAGAATCTCCGAGTCTTATTTTAGTCGTTTGACCTGAACTGTGTAGAAATAGTAGAAGTGTCGTCTTTACTTGTTTACAAACCTTCGTCTGTTGGTGAAAGGAGCAATACTTACCGTCCTCTAACACGATTTCAGAGAAACACTCGCCCCGTTTGTGAAACTAGAATCCAAAAAGGCTTTTAATTCGACACGGACACTAAAGTTTGCCTTCTTTTTGGTTTGCATGCCTGCCTTCTTTGTTCCTAACGTTCACGTGCCACGAGTCCGAGTCCTCTTCACGACACCGTCATCCCGTAGAGGTTTATTAATGTGTTTTATTTGTATGTTTTTTTTTATATATATCCGACTCGTCCCTCTTCGGTCCAGAACCGGGACGTTCTGATGGGACAAAGACGTTTTATTTATGACAGAAATGCACTAAACCTTATTTAGTCTGTTTGTCCAAAACCACGACTCTGTCCGCCATCTTTGATTGCCTTCTGATGTAATTTGACCTTCAAGTCGCGACACGTTTCGTTTAGGTAGAAGTATTATAACTGTCGGTGGAAAAACGTGGCGCCGTGCACCTAAAATGTCAAAACTTCACATATTTAGATAAAAAACACATTTGCTTCGTCGTGAGGCAAAGCTAAAGGTTAGCTAAAGGTTTAGCGGTAGCCTTTACTAGCCAAAACGATTCACTTCCATGGCTAATTTCTTTAAACTCATCTATAATCACTAAGTTTGCTCTTACAATAAAAACAATTCCTAATAAAAAAAAAAAAAAAAACACTAAAAGATGGGAAACAGTAAATAAAAACCCGGAAAGAAAATACTAATATGCTAACGTCTAGAATAACAGTAACTTGAGCTAGTCAGTTTTTAGCTAACAAATTATTATTTTATCTGTTGTGATAATTGATCATTTCTTACATATTATTATAGAATTTGACACAAAACTGAAAAATTATTCCGACATCCGGTATTAGCTTAAAACGTGCTTATTTAACTGCGTTACTAGCTAGCAGTACACAAATGTGCAGCCTAGTTTGAACTGAAAACAAATCCTTTCCTTTCTGACTAAAAGCTAACGACTTCTAAAGCAAAAACTAGCTAGCTTTAGCTTCAAGACTAGCTAGCATCAGTTAGCTTGTCGTATCGGCATAGACTCTATTCATATTAAAGTTACAGTTTTGAGAGGTCGAGCTAAAACACAGACGTTACGAAGCGTAATTGCACTGCTAAAATGTTTTTTTAAAAATCGTTGGGTAACAGTCGTTAGCGCTAGCATTGCTAACTGGCTTTTTAACTTTGCGTAGATGCTAAGTTTTTACACTAGTTCTTGTCCTGGAATTGTAAGCTAACTAGTTGTGTCATTTTGTACGACAGGAGCGGCGGCTAGCAGCCACGTCGCTAACCGGCGGTTTGTTTCTACGCCGCCGTCCGCAGATGAGTCGCATTTTAATCCGCAGAAAATCCATCACGTGTATATAGAGCGCAGCAAAGCTAAAAATTAAAAAAAAAAGAAGAAGTGCGGCTGGTTGTGTTACCTCATGTAGCCTTCTCCCCTGAACCCCACCTCCCCGAGATGCCCCGCCTCTTATTTATGACGCACCTTTTGACCCCTATGTACATTTTTCCCAGAATTCCTCAGTCCATCCACAGTTTCTCATTAATGATTTGTCATTCAGAACGCATTCTTCTCGTCACAGTTATTCTATGATTATCATTGTTGTTGATTTTTTTGTTTGCTGTACAGTACTGTTGTTGAAAATTCTACCTAATACAGAGTCTCCTACTGTAACGTGTTTCTTTTCAATAAAGATGGAAATAATACTTCATAATATCATCTGTGCTTCTGGTTTTTTCAACTGTCTTTTTATTTTTAGAGTAGAGTATTTGTTCGTCTGGGTTGAATAAATGTTTTTCTCACCCTCCACTGATGCTCACATCACAAATCTATAATTTAATTAAACAGTGTTGAGCTTCTGCTATATAAATGAAAGGGAGGGAGTTTCTGTGAATTAGAGTGGAAGATCCGGCAAATATTTTTTTCTATTTTTCCAAATATAAATCAAATTCTTTAGTTTTGATGTGAGGGTGTGTAGTAATTTCACACAACTACACATGTGGCTATTTTTGAAATTACACTATT
The DNA here is from genome assembly GCF_002922805.2 of Oryzias melastigma. Taxonomy (NCBI): domain Eukaryota; kingdom Metazoa; phylum Chordata; class Actinopteri; order Beloniformes; family Adrianichthyidae; genus Oryzias; species Oryzias melastigma. The sequence continues at coordinate 15,683,260 of NC_050513.1, read as the reverse complement.
AGGTGAAAGAGATTTGATTATTGAAATGATTATTTCCACAAACGTTGTAAAATTTTGCCCAATTTTGTTTTATCATTTAAGCTAAATTTTTAATTTTTTTTTTTTTTACCTGCTCAGAATTCTGGTATTTTGGACTTCAGTTACAAATCCCCGAAGGATGATGAGGTGAAGGACGGGTCCTGATTTAGGACAATTCCCTCGGGTCTCATTGGTCGGCCTCTTGTGAAGGCCCGGCTTGATTACAACTGAAGTAAAAAAAAATTCCTGACAAACGTCAGCTCAGCTGCAGAACGTGTTACAAGTTGCTTTCTTTTCTTTGGAGTAGTTTTCACTAAAACTGAAGCTCACTGTGGCTCTCGTCATTTTGTATTTTTCTAATTAAAAAATTGTGTTGACATTTTTAAATTATTTTTATGATTAAAAAAAATGTTACTTTTGCTCCTAATAAACATTTCAAACAATGTAACTAAAAATTATCTTTTCAAATTAAAAGGTGTTTACAATCAAATTAAAGCTAAATAGGTTCGTAGATTTTAAAAATTAAAAACTGCATATTTTAATGTGTAGTAAAACTTTTAAAATAGTAAAATAGAATTATTAAATGATTAAATCAGTTTACTTCACTTTTTATCTTAATTTGGCGCCACTTCCGTCACATATTCGACAAATAAATCTTTTATCCATATATGGTATCGATCAGTTCATCGAAAAATGCGCAAAAAATGAATTTACCTCTATTATGTTTCTTAAAAAATGACAAATTTAACGAAAAAGTTTTAGATTTTGAAGCGTCTCCTTCGCTTCCGGTAGAACGCGGTTGTAACCCGTCAAAGCTGCTGAACTTCCGGTCCGCTCAGAGGCGCGTGCCGCCCGCCACGTGGCCCCCCACTGAGCGCACGCGCCAGGTGGAAACTATCACCTAGTGACTGTCAAAATAAGACTCACGTTTACAAAAATAACAAATAAGTACGAATTAATTTTTCAAATTAAGATATATTTTATATAAATAAGACATTTAAAGAAATTTGAATTGAGTTAATATGTTTTAATATATTCAAACGTTTTTGAATTAATATAATTTAAGGATGGAAGTTTTTTAAATACAAAGAATTGTTTTTTTTTCATGAACTAAATAAGTGGGACAGTCCACGCACGCGCAAAGACCGTAAAAATCCTGTTTTTAATGTTCAAAAAGTCTGAAACCAGCGTCGTGTCAGAGCTGCAACAGTTTAATCTTCACAGATTCATAAATTAAATTCACATTTTTTTCATCAATAGTCACCGAGTTTTTTTTCCACTTTATGAAAATGTTTGTTCCTCTCGTGTCTCTGATTTAGTTCTGAAAACGTTCAGTCTGTCTGTTTCTGCGCATGTGCAGGAGCGGGCCTCTAGGGTCGGGCCTGCTCCATCTGCTGGTGCTGACTCCTGATCGCAAAGCGGCTCACGTGCACGGGGATCGGAACCACGATCTTCGGGTTCCGGGACGGCTCCCCGGACTTGTTGTTGACGTTCCCGGCTTTGACCCGTTTCCACTTGGCCCGCCGGTTCTGGAACCAGATCTTCACCTGCACCTCGCTCAGCTTGAGCGCGTGCGCGATCTGCGAGCGCTCCGTTAGGGACAGGTACTTCTTGCAGTGGAACTCCTTCTCCAGCTCCAGCAGCTGCTCGCTCGTGAACGCGGTCCTCCGTCGGCGGTTCTTCCCGCCGCCGGAACCGCCGCCGCCGCCCACCACGCCGCCGGAGCCACTGCCGGAGCCGTGCACGTGAGGACCGTCGTCCACGCCGTCCCCGTCCTCCTTGTGGCAGACGGAGGTGAGGTTGTCGTCGGAGCTGTAGTCCAGGTCGCTGTCCATGGAGAAACTCTCGTCTTTGCGCGCGCACTCTTCATCCTTGGAGTCTTCCTTGTGACCTCTGACTGCAAGAAAAAGAAAGAGCGTCACTCTGACGTCAAACCCAAACACTTTTATTACAAAATCAGCAATAGATTGTTTCAAAAAGTCACTTATCAAAGTTCAAACGTGTTTTTTAAACGAATTTTCCGATTTCAATTGAAGACTTTAAGCGCGTGTGTGCGCATGTGCGCGCGCCTGTATGTGGGGGGTCCAGTCTTCAGTCAATATCTATCATCGCATCCGTGTTGGGATCAGAGCGGATCCGAACGCGCTCCCCGGGGATTCGGTTTTCACGCGTAATTACGCACAGAGCGCGCGCGGCCTTCCCCTGCGCTCCGTGCGCGTGGATTTGGAGAGTGATTTTAAATGAGAGCAGAAAATCTAATAATTGTAAAATCCATTTGAAAAAAACACAAAAAAACAATTGTATTTATTTTTTGGTAAAACTTTTTTTAAATGATAAAAAAACATCAGTAAATAATTATCAAAACCGTAAAGAACAAATTCATTTTTTTTAAATCTAAATCTATTTAAAAAATAATACATTTTATGATCTTTTACACTTTGGGCCTTAAGCTTCATCTTTATTTTTTCGCGCGCCTTCTGCGCAAAAGTTTTTGTTTTTAAACAAAAACTAATAATTTACTCAATTATTTGAACTTTTTTCTGTTTTTTTTAAGCTTTTTCGTAGGAAGTAACTTTTTTGACACATTAAATTGGAAGCAGAAGCCTCGTGACGCATGACAAGAATTTGGGTTGTTTTTCCTCCGCGCGTACCTGTGGAGGTCTGCAGGTTCGCGTCCGTGTCGTGGAAGGCGGGCAGCGCGGCTTCCTTCCCCGTCAGGAAGCTCTTCCCGTCCTCCGCGTCCGCGCGCAGCTCCTGCGCCTTGTCGAATGCGGCGTGCAGCGCCTGCGCGCCGAACTTCCTCGCGGCCTCCTGGTGCTGCTGGGACGGGGAGAAGCCGCCGGGCAGCGACGCCATGAGCGTGGAGGTGAGCGCCATGCCCTGCGTGAGTCCCTGCGTGAGTCCCTGCGCCAGGCTGGAGCAGAAGCCGCTCTGCAGGCTGGGCAGCGGCGCGTGCGGGTGCGGGCCCGCAGGGAGGGCGGGCTGCAGAGCCGGGGGCGGCGGCGGAGGCGGCGGCGGCTGGAGCACCACCGACCGGTACGGCATGAACATCGGGTACCCGGTGTAGACGAAGTGTCCCGGGCTGGGCTGCGGGGGCCCCCCGATCAGAGAGTCGATGCTGAAGGCGGTGGTGCTTCCGAGTGGCCGCTGCATCACCATGAAGGAGGAGGGGCTGAACGCCGCGCTCATATGAACGACCGCCGGAGCTCTGTGGGGGGGAGAGGCCGTGGATGGAGGCGCGGGGGGTCACACCGGCTCTCTGCGGGGGCTCACAGGAGCGGCAGCCCGCTCAGGCGCGCGCGCTCCATCCGGAGAGGAAAGTTCCAAAAACACCAGAGGCTCGCTCCATGGCACGTGCGCGTCTCCGCGTGGCTCCAGAGCGGACGGGTCCTAGGCGCGCGGCTCCACTTGGCTTCCTCGGCGTCCCTCCCCGCGTGTCAGGTGCGCACGGAGCGTCGGTTCCTCGGCCCGGCTCGGCGCGCGTCTGGAAACTGTTTTGGATTCAAATTGCGCTCCCCGACGTTTAATTGCGCCGAAGTCTCCGCCGGGGAGCCCCCTCCTCTAACGCGGGATTGGCGCGCGCAATATGACGAGGCAGGAGGGGGGAGAACGGGGGGAGGGGGATGAATCCCTGAAAATGATGAACGGCGTTTTTTATAGCGAATAATCGCCGTTTGGGGTCCAAACAGGCGCGCGCGCAGCTAGATCCCCCCTCGTGACATCAATCACATCCGTTTTTTTCTGACACGTTTTTAAGATTCAACTTATTAATTTAGTGTAAAAAATATTAGTTTGTTATGATTATCCTAATATATCTGATAAATTATAGCACGATTTTAAAAAATAGTTCAACTTTTTAAAGGTCATGACAATTTAACAATTTAAATAAAGCAGACAACATAAAATTGAACACATCAATTTGAACGTTTTCAGTAAATGTCATAAACTTGGATTTACTGTTCTCCAAAAATAAACAACTAAATATATAAAAATCGAGACTTTTCTTTAATTATCTTTAAAAAATCTGTTTTAATTGTAAAATAATAAAAAAAACATTAAATGGATATTTTAATACTGTTTGACCTAATTATTGTGTTAGTTTATGTTTTTTAAAGCTTTTAGGTTAATCGTTTATGCGTTTACTAAATCAAATATACTTCATAAGACAAATACTATCAATTGAATAAAATTGAATGAAACTTTATTGATCCAACAAAGGGAAAAATGACACCATAGTTCTGTGAAACAGCAGATAAATAACACATAACACTAAAAATACACTTTAAAACATTGATGATAACAAAAACTGACTGATAGATTTCAGGAATTTAAGTCACTTTTTGGTTAAAATATGGCAAAAAAATGAATTGTTTAAATGTTTTAGGGAAAAATCTCCTTTATTTATTGCTATAGTGTTTAAAAATGACCTTTAGTAGTTTAAAAACACAGATTTGAAAATCTTTCTCTACATAATTCCCTTTTCAAAGGTGACTACCTTAAAAAATATCATAAACTTCTTTTATTCATCATATTTTAAAATACTGTCATTTATTTTAACACATATTGCATCAAAATGTTAAACCAGGCGTGTCCAAATCCAGGCCTCGAGGGCCGGCGTCCTTCATGTCTCCTTATTGGCTAAACACATAGATCCAGGTAATCAGCAGCAGATAAGGTGGAATTTCTGGGAAAAACCCACAGGAGGCCGGCCCTCGAGGCCTGGATTTGAACAACTCTGTGTTAAATGTACAAAAAAAAAAAAAAATTATTTATGAATTAGGTTTTAACTCCTTGTTTTCTTTTGATCTAAAAGGGCCATCAAACTACATCTGTTCCACCTTAAATTCTACTTGAAAGGAAAAGCAAAAGTGATGATATTTACATGGCTGGAAATAAATTTAGTGTTAAAAACACATTTTTTTAAAACAAATGTAATCATTAAAACCAATAGAGTTCAGTTCTTGACTTTTATTTTGAAATTTTCTGCAGAATGCTGAGCTCAAATACACTCAGAACAATAGAAATGAAAGAATAATCCCTAAAAATAAAGATTTCTTTTTAGAGTGTAGGGCACTAACAACAGATAAATGAACAACTTCATGAAATTTGATTAGTTTTATATTTTAAAACATTTACCTTTGGGTAAAACTTAAATTAATTTGGATGAAAAATGTAAAAACGAAACGGTCAGAATGAACCAATCATTTTTAACAGTGCTATTATTGACTTAAATGTGTTTTAGCTCCGATCATGTGACCTGCATGGTTTCATTCTTTTGGAAACGTTGGCAGCGACCGCCGCTCCTCGCACCAGCTGCTGTCGTCAGAACTCTCCGCTGACGATCCACCTCGGCTCGCTTTTCAATCACAATGTTTGCTCGTGCCGCGGCGCCCAACGCCGATCTGATGAATCTGACCTTCTCATCAATTCAGGGATAAAAGAAACGCCGCCGGGCCTCGGCGAGGAACGCGGATGACCTCTGACCCCCTCCGCTCCTCCATCATCTCCCTCAGTTGGGCTGAGTCAAGGGCACGCATGGATACCCCCCCACCCCCCAGGGTCACTGGGACACGATCTCATTAAAGCGGCCCTGAACTGCAACTGCAATGCAGACATTAAACAGCAGTATTTTTCAATTAGGCCTGACAAATTCAATCAAAATTCCATAGATTAGGATGAAATGAGGCACGGCTCATTTACAAGGGGATTTAATTGCACCGCCATTAGACAAATAGTGCAGCGCTCTCGGTCTCATTATCAATCATGCGGGGGCATCAATAGTAAAAAGGTTGGAAGGCAGGGGAGGAGTGTGGGGGAGCGTGCACGTTCACGCACTGCCACCAGCAGCTAATAAATACCCTCTTTTGTACTTATAAATTATCCAGTTTAATTAACAACATGGATTATGATTGGACTGTGATTTAATTAAACCTTTCCTGCATGCAAGGCGAGCGCCACCATCCATTATGGGGTGTGAAGGGGGGGGAGCAGGAGGGGGGGTCAAAATGGAGTATCCTCTAATATCAGCTGCTTACCTGGGAGATGGTAAGTCACAGCAACAAGCAGCAATAATGGTGTGGAGAACGAGCCAAAACAGACGATTTGATGTAAAGGGGAGGGGCCACCACCACCCCGCCCCGCCTCCAAATGGCGCAGTCAGAGAGTTTGCGGACATAACAACCTCATGCTGTAAAGTGGAGGGGTTGGGGCAGAAGACGCAATTACGACACCTGAGCTTAAATGTTAGTTAATGTCAATGTTTAGATGTACGGAAAGCCGATTAGGTCGTTTTCTTGCAGATTTGACACGTACAGTGACGTAATCATAAATGGTTTCAAACTTCACAAAAACTTTCCTTTCTTGTGCTGTTCTTTAATTTGTTTAAAACATTTACAGTTTCTAACAAGGTTGTGGACGAATTACCCAAAACACTCCTCCATTTTACCGTGTACGTCATGTGGCCTCTAGAGGGCAACGTGAGACACAAAGCAGCATATTTCCAAATAGTATTACCCCGAATGAAAAAAAAATTACATTTAACTATGTGTTAAAATAAGAAGAAATGATAAAATAGAACATAAAAAAGTAATGAACCCTAATGATATAATTACAGGCAGCTGTGACCCACTCCAGGAGAACCCAGGCAGGTGAAGTCTAACCTGCAAAAAACAAATCTAAAAAGTGAACACAAACAAAAACAAGAGGCAAACCTCAACATGTAGTGCATTATCATTCCACTAGGGGGAGTAAATTAGCATTTCACGTATAAAAAAGAAAGTATCCAACAGGCTTTGTCCCAAAGCCTGAATCAATGAACAATGATGGTGTTTTGATTATTGGAGCTAAAAGGGGGTCAATTGATTGGCGGGTGAGGTCGCCCCTGCTAAACTAGTGGGGGTGGAGGTGGTGGTAAGGAGTTGCCTGATTGAGTTTAGGTGACTGGTGGTAATGAGCAGAGTCAGTATTGATTGTTGGGAACAGAAATTACCATCCCGATGGGAAAAAAAACTCAGATGTACAAACGGATCATTAATGAAGATTCTGCATCTAGATTATTCAAATGTTTAACAAATTTAAGATTCAACTTTTTACCTGAGGATTTCAATGTTTTATAGGTCTTATAATCTGAAATTACAAAATGGATTAAATGTTGATCAATTTTTAAGAGGTATAAATGTTTAGTTCAGTGTTATTGTGAATACGCTAATGTGGCTAACATGGCTAACGTGTAGCATTTTTGTTCTGTGGTTTTTGTATGTGTTACTAACAAGACTAGAAGTTAGTATTGTTAGAGTAATACTTGTTTTAGCGACTCCAATCTAGTTTTCTGATAAATTTCATACAAAGTTATCTAAATTTTAATTATGCTAATGCGGCTAACATGTAGCGTTGTCCAACTGTGTTTTCTTTACGTGTCACTGGCAAGATTGGGAGTTAGCATTGTTACAGTAATGCTTCTTTAACTGTATCAGTCTAACTTTAATTTGAATTTCATAAAAGATTGGCTTTATTTTAATTACGCTAACGTGGCTAACATGTAGCAGTGTGACACAGTTTTTTTTTCACATGCTACTAAACAAAATTGGGAGTTAGCCTAGTCACAGTGACATTTGTTTTAACATTATCCGTCAGTGTTTTTAAGATTAGGAGTTACAGGTATTATAAAAATGCTAAAAGGGCTAACATGTAGCAGTGTCGGAGTATAGTTATTTTTACGTGTGAGTAACAAGATTTGGAGTTAGCATAGTTACAGTAACAGTTGTTTTAGCTGTATCAGTTTGTTTTGTATGTGTTGCAAACAAGGTTAGGAGTTACAGGTATTGTCAATATGCTAACACGCCTAACATGAAGGAATAGCTGTGTCACTGATGTGTAGCTTTTTTTTAACTTGTTACTAACAAGATTGTGAGTTAGCGTAGTCATTGGAATGTTTGTTTTAGCTGTTTTTTTAAGTGTTGCAGACAAGATAAGGAATTACAGGTATTGTGAATGCGCTAACGAGGCTAGCACTTCTAGTGTGGCTAACGTGTAGCATGTCAGAAGTAAGTTCTAGAGTTACCGTGAATGTAGTTAATACACTCCGACCCACTTGTCTCGCTTGATGCACCTTATAGTTCTGTGCGCCTTATATATGACATAAATATAAAACGTGGACCAATCATGGATGGTCCGGTTTATAGTGCGCAAAAAACAGTAGTTTCAGAGTTTCTCCTCTGTAAAGTGAATCAGTTCGATTCAATCACAACATTTTGTTTTGTTAACCAAAAATGAACAGGTTTTAGAAACATCACGTCTTTGTATTGATAAAGGTTACTTTTTGTAAAAAGAATAGCAGTCCAGAGTGTTAACCCAATAGAACCATTCGTTTCTGAGTCCTTTATCTCATTATCATGGTCCAAACATTCCTTCCAAACCCACTGTATAGAACTTGGTCCACGTTTTCTCCCTTGTAGTGTTACGGTTGGCCGGTATAGGGAAACCCAGGAGCAGGAAGGACTTACAGAAATCTGGAATGTTCAAGAACTTAATTACAGCAACAAAAATTTCTTACATTGTATGAACAGAAAAGTTACCCCCTTAAATAAAGAGATAATTGCAGGCAGCTGTGACCATTTCCAGGACGCCCCAGGGGGAGGAGTCACAGCTAACCTGCAAAAAACAAATCCAAAATGTGAACACAAACAAACACAAGAGGCAAACCACGACATGTAGTGCATTAGCATTCCACTAGGGGCAGTAGATCAACATTTCAAAATGGCTGCCTCCATAAATTCTCAAAAATGCTTTTTGCGGGAACAATTTTAGCTAATTTTCCGAACTTTATGGTGAAGATACCCCATCTACAGTTAATCATTTTTTAAAATGTGGATAATTAATTGTTTAAAAGACAGTTACACCATGTTAAAAATATGTGGATCAAATTTGAGATTATGGATAAAAATGGTGATTTTTTTCTTGTGTCAACATTTTAGCATCTAAGCTAATGTTGTGAGCTAAAACTCATTAAATAACAAAAAAAGTATTTTTTGTAATTTTTCTTAAATGTAGTTGACTTTTAGGGTTAAAAAAGACATTTGTTATCTTGAGAAGTCACAAAAACAGCCAACATTTTTCATAAATAGACCACACATTGTTGCATCTACTGTATAAAAAAAAAAAAAAGAAAAAAAATTAACCCCACAGTAGAGTTGCATCCCACAACGCCTCCCTGTAGACCACTGCAGAGTTCTGGAGGTACCCTCAGAGAGCCCCGTAGATTATCTGTCCCACTGTAACGATGTTTTCTGCTCGATAATAGCTTGGGGAGCTGAAGAAATGTATCATCACCTCTTCGGGGGTTTGACACAGTTTCACAGTCTGCTGCTGTGAACTGGACCTGAAAATTCAGACAGATTGAATGGAGGAAACCCAGAGGAGCCGAGCAGGAGGGTCGCAGCCGGTTAAATACAGATCTGGGAGTTGACGTGACAAAGAAGACTCTGTACTATTTTACTTGCTCATTGTGGCAGAACGCTGACAAAGCTGCTGCTTTTATCGATCCTCAAACATTTACATTTTTTTTTTTTTTTTATTATGCATTCTACACTTTCGACCTGAGAGTAAACTAGGAGCAGAGGGAGAGTCTGGAGTCATTTCAGATCGCTGTGGTTCAACCTCCAGTGCTCATCCTCAGGCAGCAGCCTCATTTACAACTAATTACTAACAATGAGCTATTTGACTTGCAAACATGATGAATAAAAAATTACTAAAATTACTTCTTGAGGGGAGAGTAGGATGACTGACACGTATTAAAAATTGAGCTGTGGTGTGCAGCAGCGCCCTCTGCTGTGTGTAGGCAGCTTAGTCTCTTTTATATTATTTGTTTAATGTGAAATTAAACTCCCTACTCTACTTTTTTAACTGTTTTATGATGATAATGCAATCCACCATCTCATTATCACAAGACTTGTTTTCTCATGATTACGAAATTCACCATCTTATCAGAATATTTGTTTTCTTTTAATAAAGAGATGTATTGTCTCATTATTACAAGATCTGTTCTCTTGTGAGAATGAGATCCACTATCTTATAATCACAAGTTTTGTTTTCTTGTGATAACAACATCCATTATCTCATTATCACAAGATTTGTTCTCTTGTGATAATGAAATCCATTTTCTCATTATCATAAGATTGGCTTTCTTGTGATAATGAGATCAATTATCTCATTATCACAATATTGGTTTTCTTGTGATAACAAGATCAATTATCTCATTATCACAATATTGGTTCTCTTGTGATAATGAGATCCGATATCTTAATTTCTCAATATCAGTTTTCTTGTGACAACGAAACCAACTCTAACTATCACACGATTGGTTTTCTAGTGATAACGAAATCCACTTTCTTATTATCATAAGATTTGGTTTCTTGAGATAACGATATCAACTATCTCAGTATCACAAGAGTTCCAGTATCACATTATCACAAGATTTTTTTCTTATGACGAGATCCACTATCTCATGATTACAGGATTAATTTTCTCATGGTAATAAGATCCATTATCATTGTCATGACATTCACTTTCTCGTGATGAGATCCACTATCTCATTACCGCAAGATTTGGGTTTTTTTGTGATAAAGAGATCCACTATCTCCTTATCACAACATGCTCTTTCTTGTGATCCACTTTCTCATTTTTGCGAGATTCCTTTTCTCACAATAACAAGATAAAGAAGGCATCCCTCTCTTCCTTTTCCCACACTGAGATGCAGTGACTTCACTTGTTTTAAAGTATTTTTTGTGGTTTAAAACAAAACCAACAGAAGAAAATACTCCCTAAAAGTTGGTTTGTAGTCTATTTTTTATTTATTAGCTGATCTACATTCCTCAAACACCATAATTCCATCTCATACACTAACACTTCTGCCTTTATTTCCCGAGTTCTCAAAGGTGTTTCAGGGGTTCACTATTTCATGATAATGAAAATGCTCCCAAAAAAAAAAAGAAAAAAAAGCATAGGGAAGCCTCTTTTCACTTTCATAAAATAGGAATTTAACACCATATTAATTAAATTTGTTAAGTTTTGTTTTATGGTGTTGCGATGAATTGTCGCTTCAACAAAAAACTTAGTCTTGTATAGTTTGAGATTAAGGCTTTGGGTTGTTTCCATTTAAGGACATTTTTGAATAAGATTTATGCTCTCAATTTCCAGACCCATGAAGCTAAAAGTCTCTGACTTAAAAGGGATGCACTTTCTGCTGTTTATTTTCTGATAATCTGTTTTGTTTTTTTGTTTCTACTTTCTTATTTCTCCTACAGGATTTAAACACTCCAGGTGTGTACAGCTTCATGATATATAGGCACACCAACCATGTGGCTTTGCGAAAAAAATAAATTATGCTTTGAAAACCAGTACACAGCCACAAAAAGACACAGCATTTACCTATATTTGGTGTTGTGGCCTGCAGGGGGCGCCACAAAAATCGGGGAAAAAAATCAACCTTTTTTATAATTATGTTAAAGCTAGATATTCTAATTTTCCTTTGCAACAAACATGCTAACATTGATTCAAATGTAAAACCAAGTCTACTTACTATGACAAATAATTACAAACTAAGATCCCTCCATCCTCTTCTCCCTCTTTTATGAATGTTTAGAAACCACTGACTCACTGTTGGGGGGTGGGGGGTATCATGGTAACCCATTGACTGTATAAAGAGAACTGCACAGCGAGAATGTGATGTCACCCATACCTTACCTGCAAAATGAAAACAATTCAGTCGCCAGTTTTCCGCAAAACGGACGTCGCCATGTTGGAGCCAGAAGACAGTGATTGGTCCGAGTTGGTCTACGTCAATGTTTCTATGGCAACTACAGTCGCCAAACAGAGTGAGCTTGTTGGAAGTCCACACCCCTTCCACAGAAAGCAGCTGGGGGAATACCATGAAAAAATATCGTGAAAAATATCATGAAAAAATAGAATTAGCAAGAAAATACCAAGAAAACTGTAACAGTGAAAGAACGGTTATTCTGACGAATCTAATGACTGAGTTATAGCTGTTAATTTCTCTATAGAAGTCTATGGAACTTTAGCTTCTTGGAACCAGCAGGCACTTCCTGGGGGAGGGATGCTCGGTCCAGTTCTCTATGTACAGTCAAGGGTGAATAAAACATAATAAAAACAACAAAATCCCCATTTTCCTTGAAGTAAAGGATGCTCTGAATGCATCCCAGTTAGTCTTCATGGTTTGGAGGTTTCAGGAAGTGACATCTGCAGCCTTCAATGGGAGCATCCGTCCTCCGTGCTGCATCGAGCAGGTGTGTCTGCAGCCTCTGACCCTATTATTACACCCTGAAAGCAGCCTCCCCCCTCTTTAGGCACCTGACCTACGACCCCGGCCTGTAAGAGCATGCAGGTAAGAACCAGCCGTCCAGACAGCGAGGAGGACGAGGAATCAGAGCTAATTAGATCAGGAGAGATGTTCACCTCCTCTCCCACACACTTATTTAATACTGCAGCCTTAATTACTGCTGGTACAGCATCTGAGATGGGATGTGAGAGACTGCGGCTAAAATTGGGTTTCCGTTGGGCTCGCCGTGTCGGCTCTCATTAGCGGCATGAAGGCCAATCGCTTGTCTGCCGCTGAGAGCGCCAAAACGAATCCAAACGAATTTTCGTCCCGGAAAAACAAGGATCTGCGGATGAATGAGGGCCTTGTCTGCGAAGCGCCTGCTCCGTCGGAGGCTGCAGCTTTCTCACAGGAATCCTGTAATGCTGTTATCACCTGCGTGATTCTAGCCGGAGAGCGTTCCGGATGTGCGTTTGGTTCTCACAGATTCAGAGTTCCTGAGAATTTTCTTCACGTTAGGAGTTTTTGCCCATTAGGTGTGACTTTCCTGATCAGATCTTCAATGTTCTTGATGTGCGTCTGACCTCACAGACGGTGGTCACCAATCCAAACCGGGGCTGCAGCTTGGTGCTCTGAATGGCGTTTTTTCCTTCAAAGTGACTGAGCCGTCTGCAGGCCTCGTCGTGGATCTGGTCATGAGTGCGTCGGGGGGGCTGGAGCTGAAAGAGCTGTGACAGATCGCTGGCCGACCATCAGCCAGTGTTTAGTTCTGCTCCATTGTGTCAGGTAAGAGGCTGTAATGAGAGCCCAGAGACGGAGCGGCCCGAGGAGGCGCGCACCAGTTACGGGAACATCTGTCATTGTGGGGGAGCGCCTCATGACTGCTGTTGCTTTCAGAGATTAAGAGGAAATGTAGGAACTGTGGAGATGAGAAATTCAAGTGAAATGTTGTTTTTGGCACATTTGAAAGATGCTTTAGGTCATTCTTATCACTTCTGTCAATAAAAATAAATATAATCAAATAACAGGGTTTGTAATTGTTTCCACTAGACCTGCTATCTTGAAAATGAAATCCAGTAAACAAATCAATAAAGTTGTGAATTTCTGAAATCGGAACTATTTTAAATTATGACTACTTGGGCCAAATCCGAATTCTTCCCCTACAGCTTCTCCTTACCCGTCCGGTTGCATTTAAAGCAGTAGTGTTGTCCGAAATTGTTTTATTTATGGCTAACTACAGACTTAAAGCTGTGTATCTGTGGAGTGAAAATAGTCTCATTCGAGTCGTGTGTTTTATCTCTTGATTTGTAACTTCACATAAAGAAAATGTGTTCCTCAAGGCTCCATCCTGGGGCCTCTACTGTTACATATTTCATATGACCTGTATCATAGCTTCATATACATACATATATATACTGTATATATACATATATATATAAATGCATATACATATATATATATATATATATATATATATATATATATATATGCTTTTATATATATATGCATATACATATATAATGTATAAGGCAGGTAGTAATGCCTGTACAACTTTCAGGTCCTAGATGTAGGCTGCAATTTTTAAATGGAGTGAAAATAGTCTCATTTGATTTGTGTGTTTAACTCTTGATTTGTAACTTCACGTAAAGAAAATGTGTTCTTCATGGCTCCACAGTTGCATATTTCATATGACCTGTATCATAGCTTTATATATATATATATATATATATATAAGGCAGTTACTAATGCCTGTACAACCTTCAGGTCCTAGATGTTATTTGGGTGGGGGGGGGGGAGTTGAAGGCTAACATTTTAAATCTAATTATCATGTTTTATTGTTTTGATGAAGAGCTACGGTAGTCAAAAGCCTTGGAGCTGAAGCTCTGGTGTAAAAGGGTTAAAGATTTTTAGCATTTTCTCTTTGAAGTCAAATTTATTTTGGGGGAGTCAACTGATTTATACTCCTTTACAAAGGACTAGTCTAGTTTGTAATTTACAGGAGTGGATTTCTGAGACTTGTTTGGTTTTAGGAAAATGTTTTTGTTTGAATCTTCTTACGATGACATCTGGCTCCAACATGGCGGCGTCAGTATTACGGGGGTAAAAAAAGGTTGCAATTGAATTGACTTCATTTGGTTGGAGCCGGAAACAAGCAATTAACAACGGATGATGTCACACTCACTCGGTCCAGTTCTCATACACAGTTAGGCTGCTTTTCTATGCTTCAGAATCTGCTAGAATTATGCTAATTGAGGAAATGGTTGAAGAGTTACGAAAGAATCTATGGAGTTAAAGTTCTGGTGGAAAAGTTTTTCTTCCTTTCAGAACAGGAGGTGGGCTTGGAAACCTTTTAGGAGACATGTGAAACAGAAGCCAACAATTGTACCATTTAAAAAAAAAAAGTCAGCAATTTTCATATTTTAATCTAAAGATTTACAAAGTTCAGTGGTCCCTCGCTACGTTATGTATAAATATACATAATTTTAAGATCCTACATTATTAATGTATTACTTGTACATACAGATACACACATATATATTTATAGGTACATATAATATATATATA
>NC_050513.1:15668018-15668207 GCF_002922805.2 Oryzias melastigma | reverse complement strand
CTCAGAAGAACGAACCTGCCGTGAAATGAAACACAGACAGAAGCTGAATATGTTCTAGCTGCTCACTGAAGGCTTAACGTCAGAAAAGATGAAAAATATCTTTATTTGTCCGGGTCTTTCTTTCAAAACAGCGACACTTTACCGCTGCAGCTGAGGTCTGTAACGGCTTCCGGCTTCATGCCATGTTCC
>NC_050513.1:15530897-15667820 GCF_002922805.2 Oryzias melastigma | reverse complement strand
TCCGCTTCGCGTCGGACGGTTTAGGCCTCCGCGTCGTGCGTTAATTTCTCATAACGCACACTTCGTCGGGTATTATCCCTTACGTATATACTGTATATATAAATTTTATATTTATATATATATATATATATATATATATATATATATATATATATACATATATAATTTATATAAATATATTTATATACTAAGCGGGTACTTCTTTCAAACATCATTGTACTGTAGTGTTTCGTAGTGTTTGAATGTTATCTCCTCTGGGCTTCCATAGCGGTGCAGCAGCAGTTTGAACGTCATAGTTTCAGTCCTCAGACTGTTCAAAGCCTCTCGATCCGCCGTCTTTCAGACAGGAACTCTTAACCTCTGGAACCTCAGAAGTTTAAAGCGCCCGCCGCCGCTCCCCTCTCTCCGCAGATCCAACATCATTAGCCAGGAGAGAGACAGTATGTTCCAGCGCGGACAGCCAGTAATGAGCCCTCGCCCATCATCCCTCATGCCGTAATTAGCGGTGGGCAAAGCACTCGCCTCCTGCTCGCCGCTAATGGAGTGAAGTGGGCAGAAGAGGAGCTCCATTAAAGCTGAACGTGAACTCCGGCTGGATGAGTGGAACGCGCGTAATCATGAAGCGCATGGCTGCCCGGACTCCAGAGGAGCAGGATGGATGGGACGTCCAAGGCTGGCCCCGCTTCCTGTCGTCCTTAACTCGTGAAACCACGAACGCTCAAGTAAAACTCCAGCTCTGCTGGCGTGAACTGATCTAGGGGGTGGAGTAGTCGCAGACGCCTTCCACTGATGCTCAAAGGTCAGAGGTCAAAGCTGTTCAGGATCAGTGGAATTTTTTTGATTTGTCACCTGAGTTGATGAGTGACGGTGGGGCGGGGCTTCCAAACGGGGCCAGATTCCAAGGCTAGGAAGTTGATTGGTCACGTAATCGTTGTTGGTGGGGGAGGAGGAGGCGGGTCAAGGTCGAAACTGAGGGGATGATGAAGACGAAGGCCGGGCGCGGATGTCAGCGCGACTCATGCCGGCTACAAATACAAGAATTCTACAAAAGAAAAACAGAATTCAGTAGAAATTTAAAACACAAAGAGACAAAACATGTCAATAAGAACACAAGACCATAAACTTTATCCAGATATGTAACAACAAAACACATATTTATAAAAACAAAAAAGAGTCAAAATTATATCAAACAAAAAAGTAAAGTTAAAAATGTTTTCTGAAATATTTCTATTATATTTGCTCATTCTAACCTCATTTTGACTACAGCTGTTTGAGCTTTCTCTGTTTTAGTTTTACATTGTTGTTTGGCATCAACCTGCTGTTTACAGACGCTAATTAGGCAATTTTCTGATAAAATTATCATTTTTATATGATTTTTTGGGGTAAAAAAGCAAGCAGCTTAATTAAAACTAAAAACTCATCTAACTTACCATATTTTCTGCCCTGTAAGGCACAAATGAAAGCCCTAATTTGTATCATAATACCAGTGTGTCTTAGGATCCGTTAAGCCTTTCTGGTTATGTTTACTGATGTCAAAAAACTATTTTGAGAGGTACATGGTGCTCTGTTTTTTTTTTTTTTTTTAAGGAGTTGCAAACAAATTTTGTGGTATCCATTCTAACGCGGCTAACAGGGCTAATATGCAGCTGTGTGATACTGTGTTTTTTTACACGTTACTAACAAGGTTGAAGGTTAGCATAGTCACAGTAACTTTTGTTTTTTGCGGTATCTGTCTGGTTTTTTGTGTTGAAAACACAGTAGCAGGTAACAAGTATTGCGATTATGCTAACATGGCTAACATGTAGTTGTGTTTTGCTGTTTTTTGTGTTACAAGGTTGGGAGCATAGTCACAGTACTGTTCTATAGCTGTATTAGTCTGTTTTTGTGTTGAGTGTTACAGGTATTGTGGGTATGCTGATGTGGAAATGAAAATAACAAGTTTGGTCGTTAATCTAGTCAGTAACGCTTGTTTTAGTAGTATCAGTCTATTTTTTTACGTGTTGCAGACACTGTTTCAAGTAACAAGTATTGTTGGTATGCTAACGCGTAGCAGTGTGCTATTTTTATTTCTTATTGTTACACACAACGTTGGGAGTTAGCATCGTCACAGTAATGTTTATCTAGCACTGTCAATCTTGTTTTTATGTGTTAGGAATTCCATGTATTGTAAACATGCTAACATGGCTAACATGTACCGGCGTTGGACTGTTTTCTTTTTTTGTGTGTTACTAACATTGTTTAGCATTAGCATAGCCACAGTAACAGTTTTAGATGTTTTAGTTTCTTTTATCACGTGTTGCAA
The DNA here is from genome assembly GCF_002922805.2 of Oryzias melastigma. Taxonomy (NCBI): domain Eukaryota; kingdom Metazoa; phylum Chordata; class Actinopteri; order Beloniformes; family Adrianichthyidae; genus Oryzias; species Oryzias melastigma. Next base: position 15,665,518 of record NC_050513.1, on the reverse strand, counting down.
ACATGGTTGTGAGTAACAAGTATTGTAAATATGCTAACATGGCTAAAATGTAGCTGTGTTGTGCTGTTTTTTATGTTACTAACAAGGTTGGGAGTTAGCATAGTTTTGTAGTAATACCAGTCTGTTTTTTGACGTGTTGGGAGTTATACGCATTGTGAGTATGCTAATGTGCCTAATGCTTCTAACTTAGCTAACATGTAGAAGTGTGGAACAGTTTTTTTTTTTTTTATATATATATATACTACTAACAAGGTTGAGATTTACCGTAGTCCCCAATGAGTTATATAGACTAGAGACGCTACGCTAGCCTGTTGCCATCATAGGAGATACGCAAAGAGCTACAACATGTGGGATAAAAATAGTAGAATTTGGTCAAATTATAACTTGTGAAAAGCCACATTCTTGTTTTTCCAGCTCTGTTTGTGCAATTGTAAGAGCAGTAAACAGGCATGTTGGTGTAAACACCGATATGGTGTCTAACTCTGCGTACTCAACAAGCTAGCGGAGCTAGTCTATGTAGTTCATTGCTTTAGTTGTGCCAGACTTTTTTAACGCATTAAAACACAGTTGCGAGTTACAGGTTTTGTGAATAGGCTAATACGGCTAACAGGTAGCGGTGGTGTGCTGTTTCTTTTTTGGTGTTACATGGTTGAGAGTTAGCATAATCACAGTAATATTCGTAGCAGGATTAGCCGTAGTATTAGACAGTATTAGTAGTATTGTTTTCTATGTGTTACAGGTATTGTGACAATGCTAACAAGGCAAATCCTTCTAGCTTGGCTAACATGTAGCGTGTAACAAACAAATTCTAGAATTGTGAATACAGTTAATAAAGTTTGACTGACAAACAGACTTATCTTTGACTTTTCTGTGCACCTAATATGGGATATAAATTCAAAAATAGATCAGTGATGGAGCACCTTATAATCCACAGCCTAATGTAGAAAATATGGTTAAGAAAACTAATGCAAATTTTCTCTATCAGGTCTCAGACTTTATTCCTGCTTAAATTAAATAATTTTAAAAAAGTTAAATCCCCTGAGTCCTTTGATTTTTAATAAACATTTAAAATAAATAAATGTCCTCATTGACTCTGGATTCTTCTCTTTGGGTTAACAGGAATGATTCAGGTTTTCCTGGTCAGTTGACATTTCATCCATTTGTTTAGAATCGTTTTTTACTAAACAGAGCAAAAATGTTTGGATAAGAACTCACATTTAGTTGTGTTTGTTCATCTTATTTGCTGTAATGATTCTTGAAGATAGAATATAGTGAAACGTCTAGATCTCTAACAAACTCATTTAATCTGCTACAGTCCGTGTCGGGTCTAATCTGAGCTGATGAAGACGCTGGACGACACCATTATAAAGGCAAACATGGAGGGTGAGGCTCCACCGCGGGCAGAACTCCCTCTGAGGTTCTAACCGGAGTCGGTTCTGAAATTCAGATGAGTCCTCCTGTCTTCTCAAGCAAACAGACCTGACAGGTGAGGGGTCCTGCAGGCTCCCTTTATCCCCTCTTATGATGAAGATGATGAAAACACTCATTTGAATACAAATATGTGAGGGCAAAAATGTGTATTTATTTACTAGAAGAGAAAAAATCATAATGAAAACAGAAAACAACATCTTACTAAACAACAACAGAAAAACTAAAACAAAACCCAATTTTAGATACAAACATTAATTTATAGACATAAAGCAAAACAAAGACTATGACATATTAAAATAATATTTAAGAAAACACCATAATTAGCTTTATAATTTTAGCCCCCCACCCTATAAACATCATCTAAGACCTGAAGGTAGTACATCCATTAACAACTACCTTCTGTATAAATTACTTTATAATACAGGTCACATGAAATATGGAACTGTAGAGGCCCCAGGATGGAGCCTTGAGGAACACCCCACGTTATTTATTTATTTATTTATTAATCTTCAGCTCAGTTTGCTTAATGAACATTTACAGATAGATTTTTCATTCCTTTGGGTGAATTTCCAGATTTTATTTTTAAATATTGTGTCATTCACAGTGGGAGAACTTGCAAAATCACAGGGTGTTCAAATACTTATTTGTCTCACTGTTTGATATAAATAAAGTTTAGCCTAAAATACAGAAGGGGTTTATACAAATATACCCCGTGTGTGTCCAAAGATACATAATTGCCAATTAAGACACTAAAATCGTCCATTATTTCAGCTCTTTTCAGTTTGCTGAGCTGCTGGACTAAAACAATAACATTAATTAATAATTATTTTTAAGAGGGTTTTAGAGTAGAATATCTGCTCATACATCTTCAGATTTTATTCTTACCGATAGTGTCTTGGTGGTTTCCATGCAGAAAGTGGCGTTTGTGAGAAAGTGCAGTGCAGCAGTGATTAGACGGAGCCCAGCAGGTTTGACCGTCACTGCGGACCTCCTTAAAACCCGTCTCAGCTTCAGGTGGAGCGACTCCGCGGGGTGAGTCTTCCTCCAAAACAGATGAAGGTGCTACTTAAAGGCAGATGTTGCCCCCCTCAATTACAGTGTGCTGAGTGTGGGGTAATTTTCGTCCTCGCTGGTGAAGGTCAGGACAGTCACGGGCTAATCACAGGATGACTTTATGTCCACCCCACTCCCTCTTCTGACAACAGAAAGATGAGTCGTTATTCACCTTCAGTCCTGATCTGGGTTAGATTTGTCCAGTGGACCAAGAGGACCTTAAGGAAGAATAATTATTTATACAGAATGTTTTACAGATCAAATTACAAAATGTTTTACAGTGTACACAAACAATCCAATAAAAATAGATACAAACAAAAAAGTAAAAATGCAAAAACAAACTAGAAAAGCTGCATTACCTGTGATAACGCTAGTGTGAATGCTTTTTACTGAAAGTAGTCGCTGAAGATGCTGAAGCTTTTTCCTGAAAATAGTGACGCATTTTATTTTAATTTACTAAGGGATTTGCTGAAAATGCAAAAGCTAAAATGTTAAATTTGCTAAAAGACTAGAAATTTCAGTAATGAACTATGAAAAAGCGCTCAAGTTGAACTAAATTTCTGGAAAAATTTGTAAAATTGCTTAAAAATCCCTAATACATGCCAACTTTGCAAAAAAAATAAATAAATAAAAAAAATTAGTGCATTGCTAACATATGAGCTAAACACAAAATTGTCCCAAAAAACATTTACGAATGCCAAATTAGCCAATAAAGCTAGCTAATTGATTAAATACTAGCTAAACTCCAAAATAGCCAGACAAACTTCAATAAACTATATTTGTCAAAAACGTTAGCATGTTGCTAAAATAGAAGCTAAGCACAAAATTAGCCTATAAAAACCTCAGTATATATCAAATTAGCCAAAAAAGTTAGCATGTTGCTAAAATATTAGCTAAACTCCAAATTAGCATAAAAAAACCTTAGTAGATGAGAAATTAGCCAAAAACAATCTAGCACATTGCTTAAATTCTAGCTAAACCCCAAAATAGCCTAAAATTAAACAGTAAAGTCATTTATTCAAAAACGTTAGCATGTTGCTAAAATAAAAGCTAAACTCTAAATTAGCCTAAAAAGCCCCAGTAGATAACAACTTAGTCAAAAACGTTAGCATTTTGCTAAAATATTCAAAAAACTTTTTTTTTATTACTATAACAGATAAAAACATAACATGATTATATTTAACGGCTTGTTGCTAATCTTCATAACATTTTGAAATTTGAAGACTTTCTCATTCATTTCCTATGGGGCATCTTTTGCCGAATATTTCAAAAACGATAAAGTTTATGAATCTCAAAAATACAAGCAGTAATGTCTTCAACAAGCTGAACGTTTTGATATCAAGATTGCTGAAATCGCTGAAAGTGTGATTGAGTTTAAACTTGCTGAAAATCATATGTATGGAGAGAAAATAGTCTCAATGGATTTGTGTTTCCGTAATACTGGATTTGTAACTAAAACAATAAATTTTGTGCTTATTTGGAATTGTGTATTCACCTGTACACTCACATATCAAAAACGTACAAATAGAAAGTATAATGTACCCTCGCAAAATTTGAAATTAAAGCAGCTTAAAACTGATTACAGATTAAAAATGACTCCTACCCATAAAGATCTTTAAAATGTAGGCACCAATCACCTGAAAACCGCTCTGATCTGTGTGTAAATGTGGTTTTGTCTTTGTTTCCGGTGATTGGTGCCTACATTTTCAATATTTGTATGTGTAGGAGCCATTTTGAATTTGTAGTCAGTTTTAAGATACGGTAATTTTAAGTTGTGTGTCCCTAAATTTTAATTTGTAATTTTTGACTTACTCGAGTGTACCTGTGAAAGTACACACAATTATGCCCAAAATCTATTGTATTAGTTTCAAATCGAGCAAACAAATCAGTTGAGACTATTTTCTCTCCATACAAATCAACTACAATCTCGTCTGAATAGAAATTGAATTGAATTTTTTTAATTCAAGCAATCAAACAAGAATGAATGTGAAGGACAATCAACAGAGGTTTACATCCGTACTAAGATACGCCAGACATTAAATAACTAGGCATCAAATTACAGATTGCTTGAAAGGTAGAGGAAACGAACTTATACAATCCCATCGCGGTTCATAATTTCTAATGACACATTTTTACCTTTCTAATGTAGCTTTATTTAGACGTTTCTAATGAACTTGTTCAGTTTTCTTGTGGATTTGTGGACGTGTGATGGTGGGTTTGTGTGTTTCATGGATCAATAACACGACAAACGCTCTGACGATGAGCACAGCCGTGCAGCAGCGGAGACAAAGAGCTCAGAGGACTGTGAACTGATGAGTGCTCAGATCAGTGTGTGATTGTCCCCTCTGGGACCACAACTGGAGCAAACGCGCGGCGGCGGCGTCTTCCCCGCTGGCGGCGTCTTCCCCTCGGCTGAGGTGGGCGGCGTGCACACTTGGAGAATAATTGGATTAGGGGAAGGTGACAGAGTTTGTTCCGCTCTGTGAGCCCACCTGGAGGAAGAGCGGGAAGTCTGCATCTGAGGCGGCGGCGGTGGCGAGGGCCACAGCAGCTGGAAGTGAAGCTTCAGAAGATTCGACTGAGACACCGGACTCTTCTGAATGATTGGAGGAGAAACGTGGCTGCGACCTGGCGTGGACACACCTGTGTGTCTCCGTGGTCGGGTGGGGGCGGGGGTCCTCAGGGACCTCGTTTGAGAACTGGGTCAACTGCAAACACACAGACACACATGAGGCCTGCGGCTCTCCGACCAGTCATTAGATCATTGCACGCTGGAGTTTACTCTGTTTCCATGACAACAACAACACACTCTTCAGTGTTGAGTCTTTCTCTGCTGTAATTACCCGTCAGATGACAGTAAAACATTTTGTTTGACGAGTTAAAACGAAGTGACCCCGGTTAAGCCAATGATCAAAGCAGCTGGAGTTCTGGTCTCCACCCTGCAGCAGCCTCTAAAAATGTGAGTTACGGTGGTGTAGCGGTCAGCACTCTCACCTCACAGTAGGAAGGTCCTGCTTATAGTTAGAGTCTTGCGCACCAATAGACCTTTGAAATGTGTTCTCTGCATATGACTGATCCCCTTGGGGAGGGGTGAGCTGCAGACACAGCCGCGTTTGGAACCCTTTGGTGGTTTAAACCCCCCGTTCCAACCCATTAAAACTAAATGTTGTTGAGTCCTTGTTTGAGTCTTTAGTTTGACCCGACCCTGGATTTGAGCTCACGACCTTCCAGTCTCAGGGTGAACACTCTACCACAAGGCCACTCAGTTAAGCTTCACTGGTTAAAAGTAGGGCTGTGTATTGGCAAGACACATATATACTGTAAATATTGCGATATACTGTAATGACAGCATCAGAGATAGTATTTTAATACTTTATAAAGACTATGACTTCAGTACTCATCCTAAGATACGAAGTTCTAATCGTCTCATTGAGCTATGTAAGAATAACAATAATAGCGAGGCTAATAGAAGCTAGTTCTTGTTATTGTTTTGGTGTATAGAAGAAAAAAGGAGAACATGTTTGCTTATAAGTAAGTATAGTCTTGACAGAATTTTAAATCGATACAAGTATTGCCAAATAAAGTATCGCGATATTTCACTGAATTCTCTGAGTTGTTCTTTACATGTGACTGTGTGCAACTGCCATTTGGTAAAATATCCAGGTCTCACTTTTGCCCCCAAAACGGACAGGATAGGCTCCAGTAACCTCATTAAACCCCCGAATTCGAAACAATCATCTGATTTAAAACTTTAAAAAAGGGGAATAATCTTGAAGAAGATTTTGAAAGTGTTTTTTCATAACATTTGTGGTGTATTTAAGTTAAGTGTTCAACATTTTGGGTGAAATGTTCCTGTTTGTATGATTGAAATGATTTTATGGTGTGATTCTTATTTTCACCACAAAAAAAGGAAAAATATTGAAGTAAAAAATATTTTCTATTTTACTGGCATGGTAAAAAAAAAAAAAACAAAAAAAAAAAACAGCAATTAAAATTTTTTGGAATAGAAATGCAACTATTAAAAATTACTTTTGGCTATTAGTCTAAATGTTAAAGAAGCACAATTAGGTGAATAATATAATTCATCTGCAATTATTAAAACAAATAGAGATGCAGATAAAATTCATTATGACACTTTGAAAACACCACAAACAACAACATTTTTATTCATTTCTATTTTACTTTAGTTGACGGTTAGTAATTATGATCAGTTAGACGGAACTGTTTGTTATTTTATAATCAGTCGTCCTGTTGGACTCGCTCTATCTTATTCAGAGAAACAGCGCCCTCTGGTGGCTTTAGAGGTGAACAACAGCTGATCTAAAGGAGCATCTTGACAGTTTAGATTTAAAATGTAAGTATATAAATATATATATATTCTAAACTAAGGAAAAATCTGAAACTTTAATATTTTTAGTCGTCATTTTTGTGTTTTTAATCATTCATGTAATCATAAAAATGACATCTTTAAAATCCTGCACTCACTCATGAAAACTGATGCTCTGCCGCCCTCTGCTGGCTGCTCTAGAAAGTGCAGTGATAAATTGTGATTTGTCCCTTTCACCAAAACAAGCATGAAATGAGGATGTTTTCTGTTAGATTTAATTTTAAAGTCACAGAAACAAAGAGACAGAGTATTTATAATAGCTTTTATTTTGAAATACACACATCCTGTAGGCTACCGATGTAAGTGTGAAGGACATTTCTAAATCGGAATATCTCCTAACAGCTGCATACTAATGAATTAACTCCTTTTGGTGTTAACAGGGGAAAATGTGGGGTTTCTAATGATACCAGATGTGAAGGGGCGGGGCTCTGGGAATTGTAGTTTTTGGTGGATTTTTAAGAAATTCGTTTTTTCTCTGGTTGTCAGTAGGATGTGAGGACATATTCCTGATTTCAATCAGAAATGTCAGCATTTTTTTTAATGAGACTAAAATGAAATCACATTTTCTATTATTATTTCTATTATTTTCTCAGAAAAATGATTGAAAGCTCAAAATAAACACAATGAAAAATAATAAATCTTAAACATGACCATAAAAAAATAACTAAAATTGGTTCAAATTATCACTATTTAAAAAAAAAAAAATAATCCTCCTGTTTAACACATTTGGAGCCAACATTCAAATTACAGTTAAGATCATTAGAATCATGTATTGATGATCTTTGCTAAAAGGAAAAAAAAGGTTAAACCGTTCATAAATCTATAAATTGCTGCTTATTAGTGAAAATGTGACAGTTAGAAATGTGAAACATCAGCAATGTCGTTTTTTAATGTTAATTATTGTGTCAACAGAATAAAACATTCTAAAAATGTGATGATGACATCACAAAATGAGAAGTGTTCGGCAGGAAGTGAAAACATTTTGAATTATTACATAATGTAACAACGTAATCTAAGCCTTAATCAACTTGTTTTGAATACATAAGAGCTACATTCTGTTTTTTTTGAGTATTTATTTCAATTTAAGTTTAATCGCAACCAAAATTTTGCTTTTTTAAATTATTTTATGACCATTTTTCAATTAAAAAAATACATTTTTATTATTATTATAGCAGTATTATACTTTGTGGCTTGACTTTCTATAAAAAATGGATATTTGACTCACTAAAATTGGTCTTTTTGTCCAGAAAACAGTGAAATGTGCTGCAAACAGAGCTTTAGGAGAACAAAGTGAAGACTGGACGTCGGAACATGTGGTGGGAACATAAAGACATCGGTGGACGTGTCCCCTCTCCTGATGACGTGTGCGGTAAACGTGGTCTGCTGCAGACTCCTTCGCCGTCACATCTGTGTCTGTGCGAGTAATGGCTGAAATACAGATTCAAGGTTGTGAGAGCGCTCTAATGGATTGGTATTTGTCTTCCTCGAGATGCTCCATTAGTCCACTGAGACCACTTTAAAAGCTACTCCGGGTCAGGAAAGAGTTAAAAAAAAATAGCAACAATAAAGCAAAAGCTTTAAAGAGAAAGAACTTTTCAGATTCTGAATGAAGTGAAGGTTTGACGTCTCTACAAAAAAAAGAAAGAAAAACTGATTTCAGGATGCAAGTGTTTTTAGGATCTCAAAACAAAAATGGTTTTGTCTTCTCTGCATCATACGCTGTTTGCTTTGCAATAAACTCCTTCAAATAAATTACAAATTTCTTTCCAACAAATCATCTTTGTGCTAAAGAAAAAAATGTGCAGGAAATTAAAATTGAACTGTAAAATATAAATTATTAAAATAGCTAAAAGTAGAGTCTGCTTCTGCAATTGATGACTTTACAGTTAAAAAACTTTTTTTTCCATGACTTTTTTTTTATGTAGTGAGTTTTTAGTAAAACATCTATACATTAATCAAAAATCTGATGGTTGAGAGAACTGGGCAATTTATGGAGCAATTTGACAAAGAAAAAAACTAAGGAGTCAGATGGAATTTTAAAATCTTTTTAACAGCAGATTTTCTTCTATTCAAGCTGAGCTGTGAATGAAGGTTAAACTTTGTGTTTGCTCCAAACATACAAACACAAAGCTAAGTTTGGATCTCTTTTTAGCTTAATATAGATCTTTTTTTTATGCAAACAATGTTTTCAGCCTAGCAAAAATCTTGAAGACTTAAATGTCGAGGGTTGTAACTTTGGTCTCGTGGGTGGCCATTCAAGTCTCGTGGGTCGTAACTCTAGTCTTGTGGGTGGCGACTCATGTCTCATGAGCCGTGACTCAAATCTAGTGAGCTGCAGCTCAAATCTTGTAGATTGCAACCCACTTTTGTGGGTCGTGACTCTAGTTTCATGGGTCGTGACTCTATTTTCTTGGGTTGTTACTCTAGTTTCGTGTGTCGTGACTCTAGTTTCTTGGGTCGTGACTCTAGTTTTGTGGGTCGTGACTCTAGTTTTGTGGGTCCTGACTCTAGTTTTATGGGTCGTGACTCTAGTTTCTTGGGTCGTGATTCTAGTTTTGTGGGTCGTGACTCTAGTTTCGTGGGTCGTGACTCTAGTGTCGTGGGCCGTGACTCTAGTTTCGTGGGTCGTGACTCTAGTTTTGTGGGTCGTGACTCTAGTTTCATGGGTCTTGACTCCAGTTTCGTGGGTCGTGACTCTAGTTTTGTAGGTCGTGACTCTAGTTTTGTGGGTCATGACTCTAGTTTCGTGTGTCTTGATTCTAGTTTCGTGGGTCGTGATTCTAGTTTTGTGGGTCGTGACTCTAGTTTCATGGGTCGTGACTCTAGTGTCGTGGGCTGTGACTCTAGTTTCGTGGGTCGTGACTCTAGTTTTGTGGGTCGTGACTCTAGTTTCGTGGGTCGTGACTCTAGTTTCGTGGGTCGTGACTCTAGTTTCGTGGGTCGTGACTCTAGTTTTGTGGGTCGTGACTCTAGTTTCGTGGGTCTTGACTCTAGTTTCATGGGTCATGACTCTAGTTTCGTGGGTTGTGATTCTAGTTTTGCGGGTTGTGACTCTAGGTTCATGGGTTGTGACTGTAGTTTTGTGGGTCGTGACTCTAGTTTCATGGATTGTGACTCTAGTTTCGTGGGTTGTGACTGTAGTTTCGTGAACCGTGATTCTAGTTTCGTGGGCCGTGACTCTAGTTTCGTGGGTCGTGACTAGAGTTTCATGGGCCGTGACTCTAAGTTCGTGGGTCATGACTCTAGTTTCATGGGTCGTGACTTTAGTTTTGTGGGTCGTGACTCTAGTTTTGTGGGTCGTGACTCTAGTTTCGTGGGTCTTGACTCTAGTTTCATGGGTCATGACTCTAGTTTCGTGGGTCGTGACTCTAGTTTCATGGGTTGTGATTATAGTTTTGCGGGTTGTGACTCTTGGTTCATGGGTTGTGACTCTAGTTTTGTGGGTCGTGACTCTAGTTTCATGGATTGTGACTCTAGTTTCGTGGGTTGTGACTGTGGTTTCGTGAACCTAGATTCTAGTTTCGTGGGCCGTGACTCTAGTTTCGTGGGTCGTGACTAGAGTTTCATGGGCCGTGACTCTATGTTCGTGGACCGTGACTTTAAGTTCGTGGGTCATGACTCTAGTTTCGTGGGCCCTGACTCTAAGTTCGTGGGCCGTGACTCTAAGTTCGTGGGTCATGACTCTAGTTTCATGGGTCGTGACTCTAGTTTTGTGGGCCGTGACTAGAGTTTTGTGGGCCGTGACTCTAAGTTCGTGGACCGTGACTCTAAGTTCGTGGGTCATGACTCTAGTTTTGTGGGCCGTGACTCTAAGTTCGTGGGCCGTGACTCTAAGTTCGTGGGTCATGACTCTAGTTTCGTGGGCCGTGACTCTAAGTTCGTGGGTCGTGAATCTAGTTTCGTGGGTCTTGGCTCTAGTTTCGTGGGTCATGACTCTAGTTTAATTGGTCATGACTCTAGTTTCGTGGGTCGTGACTCTAGTTTTGTGGGTTGTGACTCTAGTTTCGTGGGTCGCAAATAAAGTCTTTTTTGCAGTACTTGATGTTCTGATCATTGTACTTTACAATTTTTTGTGTGAAAGGCATATTTAGATCAAGTTTTTTCAAAGACATAATAAAAACATTATCTGGTGATGTTTTATGATATATAGTGATGCGTATCATATTATTATGTGTATCATATTATGTTTCACAATGTCCCTTTTATTACAACACCTTTTGCAATGTGTAACGCATTATTAACGCATTTTTCTTGTTTATAAAAATTCAGGACTACCTTAAAACATGGATCTCTGGATCTCTAGGAGACCTTCTTGCTTAAGTAATCGTTAGACACAAATGTTGTTTTGTAGCTGCATCCATAGACCTTGGCTACAGTCCTATTGACCTTACATTTTTAATAGTTTTAGTAACAGGAACATCAAGCTGCTTGGAGATGACCTCTTAGCTTTTACCTTGAGCATTTCTGGGTTTTATTAACAAAGGAGCAACTATATTTCCATGCATGTAGATATTTTTTTAACTTGTCCTGTCTTGTGTTGGACAGATTTTTACAACAGGGTGTTATGAAACTTCAGACCCAAGAAGAGTATATCTGTACAAACCCCGTTTGTGTTTGAGGCTAAACTTTATTTATTATTAATTGCCTTTGATTTTAGGTCAACAATAGCCTTTTCATTCACAATTTCTCACAGATTTTTTACAGAAACCGTGTCCTGGGTGGAAAAAGAGTCAACCCTTCATCATCTGCTCCATGAAATCAGATGAACTCTCCACGGATTCAGCATTAGTGCCACTCAGGCCCCGGACAAAGAGACGGGGCTCAGCGCAGCTGTGTGGGTGCGCGACCGTACACCCTGACCCGCGGGTTTGAATCTCGTCTTCCCTCCATTGACGAAATCTCACCTGGGTGCTAAGCTGCAGAAGCTGCTGCCTGACATTTAACAGACAACAGCAGCGGCGAGGCGCCGAGGTGGAGATTGAGTTGCTGAAGCTACAACTAAACGTCACAAAAATCTGTGATTGTAAAGACAGAATAAATCAGTTTATTCTGAAAATCTAGAAACCAAATAAAAGTATGCGGATGTTCACGTGTGTGTGCTTCTGTCAGTGTGCGGTGAGTGGACGAGGGAAATCTTTCATTGATTTTTTTCCCATGTTTTTGACCATAAATCCGTGCACACGTCATCTCCGAGTGTGTGTGTTGCTGTTTGTGTGTGTGTGTCCTTGATCAGCAGAATATAAAAGTCAAAGTCGGGTGGCAGCATCAGAGCAGACGGGGATCAACAGAAGTCTTCATTCAGCTGCTCAACCAACAACGAAGCAGCAGCAATAAGAGGAAGAAGAGGAGACAAGAACCCAAGAGCAGCGGTGAGAGTTTTGTTTGTTCGTAAACAAAATTTTAAAATAAAAGTTAATTTTTTATTGCCTGTACTTCTAAACTTAAACAAGACATTGATTTAAAGTACTAATTAACTGATTATTTTTTAAATATATTTAGCTTTTTTAACATTTTGAACATTTGGTTTTAAATATTAAAGGTTACTCAAACTAACTAAAATAAATACTTTATTTTATCTGTTTACTTAAGGATCCTCATTAGTATTTAAAATTGTAACGACAATTCCTCCGGGGTTCACTGCTGCAAAAATGCGTATATTAGTACAATCATTTTTATAATTTAATAATATTTTCAAGGGAAGAAAAAAAATGTGAATTTCTACAAATGTCTGCTCGTTTGAGATCTTTTGAAAAGTTAAAACAGAAATTTAGTCTTGATTTTTATGACAATTTGTAAACTTTTAGGTTGAGTGAATAAAAAAGATAAAAGGTGATAGAACAGGTGCAAAGATGAGAACCTGGCTGTAATGCTTTTATTACAAAATAAAAGCATTAGTTAAAACAAAAGCTTTTTCTCCTGTCAAATAATCTCCAGTTTTACCAAAAAAAGGATTTTGTTTGCTTGACTTTAAAAATAAAAGCAAAAAATAAAAAATAAAAATTCAAACATTTTTTCTTCAACAATAAAATTTAAAAAACTTTTTATTTTAAAATAAAATGTAAAAAGAAATTATACTTTAAAAATAGGGGGCTGGGATTATATAAATTTGCTTCTTACCGCCTTTTACAAGCAATCAATCAAACTCTGTTTGACTTTAGTTACAAATTACGAAATGTAATTATTCAAATGTGACATAAGAGTGTAGCTTTTTTGGTTTTTTATTTTCTAATCAATGAACTTCATTATTTATGTAATGAGTTTGAAATATTTGTGTGTTTAGTCTTGTATTTTTCACTATCTATGCTTGAAGTCAATCAATAAAAAATAAAAAAAGTACTTTAAAAATAAAATGCTGAAAATGTTTAGCTTTAAAAATAGTAATATTATTTAATATTAATATGTTTCTTTAAAAATAAAATGTATTGTTTTTAATTTAAAAATAAAATGTTGGAAATTTTTTACTTTAAGAGATAAAACATAAAAATCACTTTAAAAAATGTTAAAAATATGTAACTTTAAAAAATAAAATGTCAAAAAACTTTTACTTTAAAAATAAAGTGTAAAGAAATTACCTTAAAAATAAAATGTTGGAAAATGTTTACTTTAAGAAATAAAACGTAAAAATACTTTAAAAAAATAATAAAAATGTTTAACTTTGGAAAAATAAAATGTCTTTTTTTTTTACTTTAAAAATAAAATGCTGGCAATATTTTGCTTTAAAAATAAAACATCAAAACTATTTTACTTTAAAAACATAATTTTTATTTTTTTTACTTTAAAAAAAAATGTCGAAAAATTTTACTTTCAAAATATAATGTTAAAAAAGTTACTTTAAAAAATAAAATGTTGGAAAATTTTTACTTTAACAAACTAAATGTTAAAAAAATGTTTTACTTTAAAAAATAAAATGTGAAAAAAATTTTACTTTAAAAATAAAATGTAAAAATAATGTTAAATATAAAATTAAATGTAACAAAAAAGAAATACCTAAAAAATAAAACGTAAAAAGGTTTCACTTCAAAAACATTTCAAAAATAAAAGTAGACAAAAACCAGCTAAATAACTTAAATTGATCTTAAAACGCCTCGTATTGTGTTTTCTGTTCCAGACGATGTGTCCCGTGTGGTTGCTGGTGGCCGTGGTGATTGTGGGCGGGGCTGAAGGAGCGGTCGGCCAATGCTGGAAGCATCCCAGCTGCCAGGAGCTGGACTCAGAGAGCAGCATGACGGTAGAGAAGATCTTTGTCCTCGTAGCAGCAGAGAGCAGCAGACAGTTCTGATCATTCGTTCTGTTTGACTGAAGTCAAATGAGAACTTTTCTTCTTTGTTGGTTGATTTTACTTTCATTTATCAATCTAAAAGCCAGATTTTTTTCAGATTTATAGGCTTTAAGTGAAATAAAATGCAGATTTTGACCAAAAGTACGCTTGTTTCCTGAGAAAATGTGTGGTTTAAGCCCCACCCCCATCAACGTCTCAGATTACAAAAACACAATCATGGGATCTGTTGTTTCTTCCACCTTCAGTCCACTGTGAATCTCCTCTCCTCCCTCCTCCCTCCTCCAGGAGTGCCTCCAGCTCTGCCGCTCTGACCTCACCGCCGAGACGCCCCTCATCCCGGGCGGCTCCCACCTCCAGCCCCCTCCTCCCTCAGACCCCTTCTCCTTCATCTCGCCGTCCCCCCAGACCAAACGCTCCTACTCCATGGAGCACTTCCGCTGGGGGAAGCCCGTCGGCCGCAAACGTCGCCCCGTCAAGGTCTACGCCCCCAACGGCGTGGAGGAGGAGTCCTCCGAGGTGTTCCCAGGCGAGATGAGGAGGCGGGAGCTGGCCAATGAGCTGCTGGCGGCCGCGGCGGAGGAGGAGGAGAGGGCCGAGGAGGCCATGGAGGAGGTGGAGGAGGAGCGTCAGCACCTCCTGGCCGGCCTGCAGGAGAAGAAGGACGGCTCCTACAAGATGAAGCACTTCCGCTGGGGCGGCCCCCCCGCCAGCAAACGCTACGGCGGCTTCATGAAGAGCTGGGAGGAGGAACGGCAGAAACCGCTGGTGACGCTCTTCAAGAACATCATCAACAAGGACGAGCAGAAGTGAGACGGTGTCTCCATGAATGATCAGCACGCAGCAAAGAGTTCTGGTTTGGTTCACAATAAAAGACTCTGAAACTGCTTTGGAGGGAAATGCAAGGATTTTTACTGTTGTAAATAGTTATATTCTTTAAATGAAAAGAGATTTATTTGCAAGCAAGATGAAGCGTGTTTGTCTTTTTTGAAGTTTTCAATTTTGATCTATAAGGATTTTGACATTTTTAGCCAAAAAATTGTTGTTTTCTAGGACATAGTTTCTGCAGAGCGGCAGAAGTTCATTAAATATTTGCCTCTGAGTTGTGGGCGGGGCCATGGGTCCCCTCCCCATTGCTGAGAGCTCTCTGTTTACACATTCGTACACCCTTCACATTCCCAACCTAACGTTAGCCATGTAGTTTTGAGCTAGCTCGGACCAGGAAAACAAAGACATTTTTCGCACTATAAGGCGCACCAAATTATAAGATGCGTCGTCGATAACTTATGGTTTTTAAAAGGCACACTGAACTGTGTTCACATTAACTCGTTTGTAACATGCTACTTGTTAGCCACATTAGAGAATTTACTTCATGTAAAAAAGCAGAAGAATATTGCTAAAACAAACGCTAATGTGACTATGCTAACTCCCGACTTTGTTAGCAACACCAAAGGAAACGAGACAGTCAGACACGCTACACGATAACAACTTTAGAGTTAGCCACTTTAGCATATTGACATTACCTGTAACACCTTGTATTATGTTAAAAACAGACCGATATCGCTAAAATGTTAATGTTAATGTGACTATGCTAACTCCCAACTTTGTTAGCAACAAGAAAAGAGACGAAACAGTCAGACTCCGCAGCACATTAGCCAGATTACAGTGTTAGCCACGTTAGCACATTCACGACATCTGTAACTCCCAACATTCTTGCATCGTGTTAAAAAACAGACTGATCGAGCTAAAGCAAACGTTAATGTGACTATGCTAACTCCCATCTTTGTTAGCAAGACGAAAAGAAACAAAGAATTCAGACACGCTACACAATAACCACTTTAGAGGGTTAGCCACTTTAGCATATTCACATGACCTGTAACACCCAACATGTTTGTATTACGTTAATAAACAGACAGACAACGCTAAAACAAATGTTAATATGACTATTCTAACCCCCAAATTTGTTAGCAACGCAAAAAGAAACAGATAGTCACCGTTACATGTTAGCCACATTAGAGCATCAGCCATGTTAGTGTATTCTCAATACCTTTAACTTCCAACCTGGATTGCAGCACGTAAAAAAACAGACTGATATCACTAAAACAAACGTTAATGTGACAATGCTAACACCCAAGTTAGCAATAAGAAAAGAAACAAAACAGTCAAACTCTGCAACACATTAGCCAGATTAGAGTGTTAGCCACGTTAGCATATTTATGACATCTGTAACTCCCAACATTTTTGCATCGTGTTAAAAAACAGACTGATCGAGCTAAAACAAACGTTAATGTGACTATGCTAACTCCCAACTTTGTTAGCAACACGGAAATAGTCAGTAACCGCTTCATATTAGCCATATTAGAGCATTAGCAACGTTAGCGTATTCATAACACCTGTAACTCTAAACCCGGTTTCCATCACTAAAATGACAGACTGATATCGCTAAAACAAACGTTAATGTGACTACGCTAACTCTCAACTTTGTTGGCAACACAAACAGATAAGAAACAGTCAGACTCCGGTACTCGTTAGCCACATTAGAGCGTTAGCCATGTTAGCATATTCACAACTCCTGTAGCTTCCAACCTGGTTTGTATCACGATAAAAAAAACAGACTGATATTGCTAAAACAAATGTTTAAATGTGACTCTGCTAACTCTAAACTTTGCTAGCAAAGGAATTTATATACAAGGGGTTTTGGATTATAACGCGCACTGTTGTCTTTAAAATATATATATATATATATATATATATATATATAATAAAGCTTTTATGTGCGCTTGTATTGTTAATCTTTTTCCACCTCCTTTTTTTGGCTGCACCTAAATCACAACAATTTGATTAAATAAATGTTCAGAAATTCATTTTTAATCTTAATTTTCCTAATCAATGTCTACATCATGAGAATAATGTAATTCACAGAATTACAGGGAAAACAAAACATTAATAAGGATTGTCAACATCATTTATTCCAGTTTGGCGGGCCAGATTAAATAGTTTATCGGGCAGCACATGTACTTTGTCCACCCCTGCTTAAGAGTCACCAATTAACATGTTTTCGGAGTGTGTGCATACAGGGAGGTCCCAGCTGGGATTCAAACCATGGCCAAAAGTGCTAACCACTGCACCACTGTGCAGCCCCAAGTCGTTTTTGACCCATAAAACTGAGTCACATTTTCAAGAGCGGATCCTAAAGCATTAGTGTGATGATTCAGTGGAAAAAAAGGCAAAATTATTTAATCATGTTGGCAATTTTGTATTACTTTTGTGGTATTTTTTTACTTACTCGTCTATTTTCATGCATTTTTTTTAGAAAAAGTGAGAAGACAAAAAATAGGATAAATGTTTTTCATTTTTATTTGTTAGTGCATTCACATAACACAATTTCCAAATTACATTTGATGAATTTTAAACAGAATAAAGTTATTTATTGGCAAACACAAACACTGATGAAACACTGATTTAAAGAAAGTTTAATAATGCTTGATGAGAGGCATCTCGTTCTGAAAGCTGTGGGTTCAATACATGCTTTATTTACAAATACAAGGTTGTACTAAAGGTTTACAAGCTCTGGACGGTGAAAGGATGCAGAGGTTGATTCTGGTGAGCAATTCGGGTTTAATAAATGTATTTTAAGGTCCAAAAAACTAAAATGCTGGAATATTTCCTGCAAGAGGAGCAGGACTGTTTGGTGGATCAGCTTACATGATGCAGTTTTATTCATTTTTTGCAATTCTGTGTGACTTTTGAATGTAAGCTGCCACCTGATTGGTCAGAAAACACAATTTTAATTCCATCAAATATCATCATAATTCTACACAAAAAAAAATGAAAGAAATGTGAAAAAAAACTATCTGAAATGAATGTTTTCCTTTAGTTTTCAGTTTATGTTTGATTCTTCAACTTTTTTTTCTCAAAGAGTTCTAGATAAAAACGATAAATCACAGTGAAAGAGCACATCCTTCCTCTCTAAAAACAATCGACGGCTCCCTGAGATACAAGCGTCTCATAACTTCTCCTGGATGTTTAACTAATACACGCAGAGGTCTGGAAACTTCATTTCATAGACGGGTACGGAGCGAGGAGGAGACAGTCCAGACGGAGACGGGGGAGGACGGATGATCAGTTCGAAGACTCGGTTTAGTTTGGACTGGAGCTGCGACGTCTGCAGAGAGAACACAATCGTCAGTCAAACGTTTGACTTTTGCTCAAACGCTTAGTTCAAAAATGCGTTAAACGTGGGTTCTTGAACGTGTTCACACTGGATAATCCGGGAGGGGCTTCTCCTTTCTCTCTCTCTTTTTTTTTTTTTTTTTTTTTTAACTTTTAACTAGCGCATGTTGAGATAGAGTGGTCATCCACCAATCACTCACCACTCCACCCACCTGGACAAGTCATCAGTGAACAAGACTGTAGATCA
This sequence comes from Oryzias melastigma, assembly GCF_002922805.2. Lineage (NCBI taxonomy): Eukaryota > Metazoa > Chordata > Actinopteri > Beloniformes > Adrianichthyidae > Oryzias > Oryzias melastigma. The sequence continues at coordinate 15,646,951 of NC_050513.1, read as the reverse complement.
GAGGTCAGCAACCTTTAACAGTAAAAGAGCCATTTGGGCTCGTTTTCTACTGATCAAAACCTAGAAGGAGCCGTATATTTACCTTTTACCTTTAATAGAAGCCAAATTCGCGAAAAATCTAGCTTGTTGCTTTTAATTATTAGCTGAATACCAAATTAGCATAACATTTCTCAGTAAATTAAATCAACCAAAAATGTTAGCAGGTTGCTAAAAGAAAACTCTAAATTAGCACTAAAACTCCAGTAGATAACAAATTAGCCAAAAATGTTAGCTTATATTGCTAAAATATTAGCTAAACTCAAAATTAGCATAAAAAACTAGCTTGTTGTTTAATTACTAGCTGAACCTCAAATTCCTCAGTAAACTAAATAAGTCGAACATTTTAGCATGTTGCTAAAATAGAAGCTAAATTCTAAATCATCCCAGAAAATCTTCACTAGATAACAAATTAGCTGAAAACATCAAGATTTGTTTCTAAAACATTAGCTAAACTCCAAATTAGCCTAAAACCTCCAGTGGAGAAAAAACTAGCAAAAAACGTTAGCATGTTGCTAAAATAGAAGCTAAACTCTAAATCGTCCCAGAAAATCTTCACTAGATAACAAATTAGCTGAAAACATCAAGATTTGTTTCTAAAACATTAGCTAAACTCCAAATTAGCCTAAAACCTCCAGTGGAGAAAAAACTAGCAAAAAACGTTAGCATGTTGCTAAAATAGAAGCTAGACTCTAAATTTTATGAAAATTACTATTATTTTATCTTTCAGAGAGCCACTATGGAGAGATAAAAGAGCCACATGTGGGTCTGGAGCCGCAGGTTGCAGAGCCCCGCTGTAGACCCACTCCAAGTTTCTGCTTGTGAGTGTTGTGTTAGGGGGGCTGATTAGAGGGTTTAACTGGAAGCCTATGGAGAATCTTAAACCTTGATGTTGGGGGAAACTCCAAAGACACCAGTAGCTTTGTAGTATTGCTAAATAATAGTATTTAAAGGCTATGCCACACTGCTGTTAAGTAGAATTTGCACAATCTTGCAATTATGAAGCCCAATGAGGAAACTTTTGTCAAACTGGACTATATAAATAAAATTGAATTGAATCTTCTCATTGTCCACGTATGTAATTTTGGTCTTCTGTGATACATGAATTAAATGTGTAGTTCATAAGTGTGTGTGGTTCTTTTTTCAAGATGTATACAAATTTGTGGCTTTCAATGCTTGTTTGGGTAAGTCCATGTATGTCGAACGAACTTTTATATCGCTTATATGGCACACATATCACCCCAAAATTATGTAATTGACATATAAATCAGTAATAATATATAAACAGCACAATCATTTCGCATGATATTGTATGAGGGCATATAAATCGTTCACTCCTCCCTTATACCAGTCTATACCAGGGGTCTTCAACTAAATTTCAAAGAGGTCCAGTTGTCTTGAAATGATGGTCCGAAAAAAAAATAAAGTCTAAATATTCAGTGTAGTATATCTTTAAGCAGCAGTTGGAGGCACTTTTTCTTTCTGTAGTTTTCCTTTAATTAAACTCACCTGGAAAACTAATCATCATAGGTGTCTGAGATTGATTTCAGTGATCCAAAGAACCTCTAGACACGATATCATCCGTGAGTTTCATTGAAAAACAAAGAATTCTATATTTTTGACACTTAAATACAATTTGGAGAATAATTTGGAATACACTGTAGAGCCCAAAAACAGTCATAGAACAGTTTTAAACCCCAAATATACTCGCTTACATAGACCTTTCATCAGTAGTGGTCGCTTGAACGTCAACGCCAAGGTCTGTGTGAACGCATAAGACTGAAGGACATCTGTAGAGCTGAGGTTTGCCTCATGGTGAAATAAAATCTCCATATTTGTTCTCAACAACCATGAGGAACTCTTAAATCTAGACACTAGAGACGTCTCAACCCCTGCTTGGAGTTCAGTCCTCACCCTGGCTCCACAGTGAGCGGCTATTTCCTCAAAAGGTGCGGTCTGGAACCTCTCCACCACCTGCATCCTTTTCCTCTCCTCCTCTTCTGCAATCCCTCTATCGTCTGCAAAGAGCCGAAATCCACATCAACACATTCACCAGCAAACAGATGCACTGAAGGTGTGGATTCACATCTCACCAACGGCACTCTTCAGCGTCTCAAAGGTGATCTGCTCACTCGGAGGTTTCTGCAGATCGAGGACAGAAGCATGAACTCGAGCACACATCAACAGGAAGACAGGTGGAGAGACAGACCTGTGCAGCGTCAGCAGGACAGTTCAGCTCCATGTCTATCTGCAAAGAGACGGCGTCCACGATGCTCTTCCTCCTGGACAGACGGTCCTCATCTGCAGCGCAAACCAACTATTCAAAGCTCTACCAGAATCTTTTGATTTTTTTTTTTTCACAGGAGTTCCACCAGGACGCGTCCTGGGCCCACTTTTGATTGCAATAGCTAACCTGTCAGCTCAGGTGTGTACGGCGTGTTGACGCGTTCAGAATGAGCGCTGTAGCTGCTTCCCGCCAGAGCCTCGCAGATTTTGGAGGCCCGAAAGAGAATGGTTTCATCCAACTTCAGCTCTTTTTCAGGAATCCTGGTAAACACACAAACACACACACTGTAAACACACTTCAGTGCAGATCTACTTTAAAAAATTCAAATGAAAGATAATTACAATAGAATAGAATAGAACTTTATTGATCCCATAACAGAGAAATTGATTTGTTTCGGTTGTTTTATGAAACGGATCTAAATGCAAATTTATGGATCTAAATGATCTAAAAATGTAATTATATAAAGTATAAAATAAGGTCAAAAATATAGAAATAAAAAATATAGAACATTCCATGTTTTATGCACACCCTGGGATGTAAAAAGATCAACTCTACGTGCAATTGTGTGCACTTTTTATACAAATTCAATCACTTTTCTGAAGATGTTTGCATCAAACATAAATCCATGTTAACCACGACATAAATGTGTTCATTGTAGATATTTTTATTTTAATAATTGCTTTTTTAATACTCATCAGCTTATGTTTTCTATTGCTCACTATAGATAAAAAAATACTCAAAAAAATCTTGTTTTTTTATGTTTTATGAGTCAAAAACCACATTCTACCTTAATACTCAATAGTTGTGTATGGAATGGGACAACTGTGATGTGCACATTTTAGGTTTTAAATATAGGGCACATCACTTTTTGTTTTTGTTACCTGGGTTTTTCGCACAAAATGTGGTCGGGCAGCAGGTATGGAGCCTCCTTCTGACGAGTCTCTGTGACCTGCACCCCACACACAACAAATACATTTTAACTGTGAGGTGAACAGTAACTTCCTGTTTTTCTAAAACCTGTCTGCTCACCTCTGAGACGTGGTGGCGGAGTGCTGGAGGCGGCCCGAGCTGTGACAGCAGGTTGAGGGAGGCGGAGCAGACGGCATGAACGCCGCAGCGGTTGAACACCGACAAGTTTTCCTGACCGGACAGCGCCAGTTCCTGCACAACCAATATAAAATAGATGTTTATTCATTTAAAAAGTGTTATATTTGCTCCCTTGTGTACTGCCGCTTTAACGAGACGGAGGAGTCTGAGAGCTTGAGTGGTTCCAGGAGCTAAGCTTTATGGGGCTAATGTCCCTGGCTGGGTCTCCCATGGTAGACAGGATCAAAGTGATGAGCCAGACCAAGAGTGTTAAAGAACTCCTTAATGAGAACAGATAACCAAAATCCAATGGCATCACCTGGATTGGCGTCACTGTGGCCCTACCCTAGAACCAGGGTTGGAGCTTGCAGGCAAGCGTCTGGTGGTCAGGGCTCTTCACATGGCCCCTAGTGCCCGGAGTGATGATGTTGGATCACTCTTCTTTGGGCCTACCACCTATAGGAGAGCTCAAAAGGGGCCAGTCCAATGTGGATTGGGTTTCAGTCAAAGGCAGGTGCCTCAGCGGCCTAACCCGGGTCACGCAATTTAGCTTTTCGGATTTGGAATATCGCCTCACTGGGAGGGAAGCAGACTGAGCTTGTGGGGCAGGTGTATCTAGCCAGAGATACTGGACAAGCTGATGGACAACCCAAAAATAACAAATCCAGGAGTGCAGACAGGGGTTTAAATAATCTGGAGGGAACACAAATAAGAAAAGAGGCTGAGAAAACATCTTCGGATTAAGACTCTAGGATAACGTAGACTTTGGGACAATGAAGACACTGGGACACTGGTTCAGGAACGTAGACTTGAGGACATAAAATTGAGGACATTGGGACAGAAGTCAGTTCAGGAAGCGATGACTCAGGCAAGTTGGCTCAGGTGAGAAAGTTCCATAGATTGTATAATCACTGGACGGCACAACTCCTCCCCCCCTTCGTGTTTCAAATTGGAAGTACCTTGAGAGGTTCCAAGAAGCCAAAATCCCATAGACTTCTAAAGAGAAATAAGGAGCTGTTACTCAGTCATTTTACTTGTCAGAATAACCATTTACTTTATAAACATTTACTTCTCCTCTCCTGTATTCTTAATCATTTATTTTTCATTTAGTTCTCCATGCCTCTGTTTGGTGCAGTGCAATTCCTGTGTTGTCCCTTTTTCCCACTCCATTCCGGGAGAGAATCAGGTGGCTCGTCTGTTCTCCTGTTCTTGGCAGTGGACCATGCCCCTGGCTCTTCTTAGAGCAGTCGAGATTCCAGATCCCAGGTGGATCGTCTGTGCTCCTGTCATCTGTCACCGATTCTGTTCATAGTCATAATAGTTCATAGTCCCCCTCTATGGACAGAATGTCTTGGTGCAGCCAGGGGTCTGGTTTATGGACCACAGGATTTTTTCTGCTCCTTGCAGATGATGTTGTCTTATTGGCTTCATCGAACCAGGACCTCCAGCATGTATTGGACCAGTTTACGGCCAAGTGTGAAGTGGCTGGAATTAGAGTCAGCACAACCAAGTCGTAGGCCGTGTTCTCGACCAGAAAAAGCTTCTGCTGTTCCTCATTGAGAGGAGCTAATTGAGGTGGCTCGGGCATCTGGTCCAGATACCTCCTGGACGCCTCCCTGGGGAGGTGTTTCGGGAATGTCCCACTGGGAGAAGACCCCAGAGAAGACCCGCTTGAGACTGCCTGGGAACGCCTCTGCCAAGAGGAACTGCAGGGATTGGCCAGGAAGAAGGAAGTCTGAGCATCTAGCTTAAACTGCTGCTGCTGCATTGCAGTAAGGGGAAGAAAGTGAATTATGAATGTATGCTATAATTACCTGGATGAGTCCTCTCACCTGCATAGCCAGAACCAGTCGAATGAGATCCACCAGCACCTCCTCGTTGGCCAGCTCCACTCCGAGAACGGCCATCAGGGTGAAGAGCGCCCGGTAGTGGTTGTGTCCACTGCTCTCCTCCTTACAGGCTAGAAAGACGTGTCTGTAGAGGCGCTGAGCGTGCTGCACAAACAAAAAGGCCTCAAGGAAAGCCTCAAGAGTCAGTGCCTCATCAGGAGATACCGTGCACTCACCTTCCTCATGAACAGATTGTCCTGTCGAGAGCACGCGTCCTCCCTCAGCTCCAGAGCCGACACCTCCAGCACTGCACTGTGGATGCACAACCGTCCAGGTCAGGCGCATTTTAACGCATCACAGGTCTTTTGATCAAATAAGCAACCTAGTCGAGATGAGCCTGCAGGCGTTGTGGCGGCGGTCGATGAGCGATGTGAGGATGGACAAAACCAGCAGACGGATTTCAGGATCCTCCATCAGAGTGAAGGACAGCAGAGGCTCCAGGAAGGAGGAGGGCAGCGCCGTCAGCAGGTTGTTGCTCTCGTAACGCTCCGAAACCTGAGGAGTGGAGAGATCCCGAGTGAATGTGGAGGATCTGGAGAACAACTAGAGGTCAACAAAGGCTTCTCACCTGGAGGAGAGACTTGAGGAGCATCACCTGAATCATCCTGCTGCCTTCAAACCTGAGACGACAAAACAAAGACTAACAACTATCTTTCGGTGCGGACTGATAACGTGAGCAGGAGTGGGCGGTACCCGGCGTTGGGCGACCCCAGGGCAGGGTAGATGCCAGGAACGGGAATCTTTCCCATGATAAAGAGCATGACCTCTGACCTCTGGTAAACAGGAAGAGTGTTGGCAAAAGATCCTGCAAACCAAAAGAGTTGCATACTTTGATATACAAGGATGTCAAGCATTCAACTATGCTACAGGACTTTTGTGCTTCTACAAATAATTATTTTAATAGTCGACTAATCGGGTCACGCGCAAACTGGATGTCAAGCACACATCTTAACCATCATTAGCTTTAAACTAACTAAAAACTAGATATATAGCATTATCTGTAGTAATGCTAGTGTGAATGTTCTAAGATTTGGCTGCTATTGCTGATGGCTGAAGATGCTGAAATTGATAAATAAATAAAATATAAAATAATAAAACATTAATTTAATGCCAAAGCCTAAGTTAGCCAAAATAGTTAGCATGCAGGTAACATATTAGCTGAATTCCAAAATAGCCAAAAAAAACTGAATTAGCCTAAATAGTTATGTGCCGTAGTTGGAATGTTAGCAAAACTCCAAATTAGCCTAAAAAACAGGAAAAAATCCTAAATTAGCCAGAATAGTTAGCCTGTAGCTGAAATATTAGCTAAACTACAAAATAGCTTAAAAAACCTTAATAAATGCCAAAACAGCCCAAAAAGCTAGCATAATGCCATTATAACTTTTAACTTTACACTCCAACTCCATATAATATAAAGTAACGACTAATCAACACTTAAATTTGTCGTAGACTATTTTAATAGTCGATTAGTCGTCGATTAGTTGACTGATCGTGGCAGCCTTACAAGACTCACCAATGGTTTTGATGACAGCGTCCTGCAACATCTTCTCTTCGGATGAGGTGGTTCTGTGCATCCCGGCGTTGTCGTAGTAACCAGTCAGCTGGTAGTCGACGCTCTGCCTGAGCTGCCGAAGTAAGGTGTTAAACACCTCCAACACAGTGGGACCTGCAGGAGGACACAAAGCTCCAGCATCCCGAGAAAACACCGCTACGGCGGATTCTGGAGCGTTCATAAGACTGACCCACAGATCCAGCAGCTTCTATGACGGCAGCTTCAGACAGAACCTCCACGATCCCCGCCCGGACCGATGCTGGACTCTTGCTATTGGCGTCCAGGTGACCCAGCAGCTGCTGGATGACCAGATGGGAGTGCTGGGACTGACCACAATCATGACCAATAACGTTAGTGAGAATTTTGACTAAATCTTATAAAATATTCATACTCACTGACACATCTAAAGCCCTAGTCATAAGGTGGGTTGATCTGTACTGGTGCTGTGGGTTTTTGGGGCTGCACAGATGTGTCTTGCAGTACCCTTAAAAATCGTACGACCACCTTAAAGGAGGCTGTGAAAATGGAACGTCCCATTGTTGTGCGTGTATCATAGTGTATCATAAAGTATTCATAAGTTGAATAAAAGTTTTTAATTAAACAGTTGGATTCCCCTGGTCCACACCAGTTCAAAGTCAGATGCTAGCGCCAGGAGAGGGAGTCCGCCAGGGAGGGTCCCCTGCCATGATTGGGAGCCTCCAGATTGGAGCCACTGCTAGGGACATCCGCGAGAAGGGCTAAACCCGTATCCAGAGTCACATCTGCGACCCGCCTTCTGCGGGGTGGTGTCTAGTGCCCCGCAGAAGGCGGGTCGCGGAGGTTGAGACCCAACCTCCGGTCAGGGCGAGCCAGAAAAGGGGAGTGGTAGTCGTCGGTATAGACTGGTGGAGGGGTGAAAATCCACTAGACATATATGGAACATGTGTGGAACACTGTGGAAAGCCACAAATTGGTGTATGCATCTAACAAAAATCACACAATTGCGTAAGATTTACTTAATAATTGCATGTAAACTACGTAACTGTAAACCAAAAATTCGGAATAACTCAAAACCGTATAAATACCCATTGTCTGAAACTACTATACTATACTATACTATACTATACTTTACTATACTATACTATACTATTACTGTAATATACTCATGTTTTACTTATGTGAGGTGATTCAAATATCAAAACCTGTACATACTCTTGATACTTTACATTGAACAAACCACAAAGTTTTCCATATTTACAGCTCAGAGAGCCTGACTGCTAAAGGATTGACCAAAACTACAACGCGCTTGGTTTACCGATATAACGTAGTTTGAGTCTTTTAAAAGCAACACATTCTAACCCCCAACTCGTCATATTGGGGCAAACGATTCGGGCCCCCTCCACATCACTTTTTGATCATTTGGATGTCCCCCAATTTGTCCTTTTTTGATGTCCTGGCTGTTGCCATTAAATTATGGATCCCCAACCTTCCGGCCAGGAACCAGAATCAGAATCCACCCAAACCCAGTAACAGTACCTCAACCCTATCCTGACACTGGACCACATGCTGTACTGGGCGGGAACTGCACACAAAGCGGAAGCAGTATCAGACTTGAACCAGTACCAGGTTAAGGTTAGGGTAGCGGTAACAAATATTTAAAATTTTTAATTTTGGCTAAAATATATAGAGAAGAAATCAATGCAGAAGATGCATCGAGATTTATCAAACATGACACAGAATTGCAGTTGTTGTTTTACCTCTACAGTATATTTACGTCTGAAAGAAAGACTCTAAGTAACCAAACTTCACTCACACTTGGTTGCATCCATTGCTACGAAGAGACAATCCAGTGACAGGTTAGTGAAGGAGTGCATAGTATCAGCAGTAAATAACATTAAAGCTTATTAGTTTTCCATTGCGATATTATCGGCATTAGGATGAGTTAAAGGCTTAAGTGGAACCAGGAAGTGACATTATTTATTCTGTTCAATATAAATCAAGGGTATGTCTCCCGGAAATAACCCTGCTGAAGTGAAGTGTTTTTCACTAATATCTCTCTTTCATGTCTGTATTCTATTTTATTCTTTACCCTCCATGACAAAAAAACCATAGCAGTACCATGTTTACACACTGCTTTTTACCATGTTATATAATACTAACCTGAATAGAGTACATTATAATTTGAAAGCAGCGAACTGCGAATCCTCGTCCCTCCCACAGACTGTGGCTGTCCAGGTGCCTGAAAACAACAGTTTTACTTCATCTATACTTTTTAGCACGATCTTGTTCAAAGGGGGTGTGTCTCACATGAGCACTGGTCTGATGGCGTTGTTGATGTGTCCATAGGCGGCTCGGCCGAGCAGCTCCCTGAAGCAAACCTCCGTCTGTTCTGCAGGAGAACTGCTGCACACAAACAAACGCCACAAACGTTTCGCTCCTTGGATAATTGCGTACCGCCAGGTTGCCGTCTATTGGCCTCCTTGCTACCTGTTGCCATGTGGTTGTAGGTTGACCAGCAGGGCGGGCACAATCTGCTCCATGTGGCGAGACTCCCAAATGTTAACCTGAAGCTCGTCGTCCACCGTTTTCCTGACGACGCCCTGCAGGCCGCGGATCCCAGACACGCGGATCCTGAACAAACAGTCATTTCTTGATTTTTATTTTTTTCTTAAAACTTAAAAATGATTAAGTTAGAATCCATAATGTTCTTTAAAACTCTAATTTCAGGTGAGTTGAGCCATATAGAGAAATGAAGATTGGGAAAGCAACAATACTATAGACTGACTTGAGTTTGGTGTTGGGGTCGTGGTGGTCAGAGTGACACATCTCACTGAAGCGAGACACGAAGAAGTCGTAGCTGCGATGGTATGAAGGCGTGTCCTCCTCAATGTTGGCAAACTTCACAAACTACATGAAAAAAACAAACAAGACCATTTTAATCCTATAAACCTTAAAAAATAGGCGAAGAAGGAAAAAAAAGTTTAAAGAAATATAGAAATACTGCTGTAGTGGGATGTTAAAAAGCAGGAGAGAGGGATGTGAGTTACATGTTGGAACCGGATAATCCCGCTGTTCTAAATGCACTGATAATCCCTGCGATGGTGGTGGTAAATGTACTTATGCTGCAAATCTTTCAGAAGAAGAAACGTGGCTCAGTATATTTTATTTCAATAATTTTCTTTAAAAAACGAGTCCGGTTGCAATCTGAGGGACGCTGAATGTAAAACTATCCTAATTTCTATACTATATATACAGTATATATATACAGTATATATATATATTTATATATATATGTGTGTGTGTGTGTGGGTGTGTGTGTGTGTGTGTTTGTGTATGTATATACAGAGAACAGCGTAATCTATATATTTACAGACATAAGGATACATATATAATGCTGTTATGTATCTATATATATATATATATACACACACACACACACACATATATATATCCTGTACACGTGGATAGGTACATATATTTACAACATGTATAAAACAAAATCATATACATATATATATATATATATATATATATAAGAGTACATACAACAGCAACAAATATATATTTACAGACATTTGTATACATATATAGTGCTATTGTGTACATGCACACACATACACACACACACACCCCCACAAACATGTATACATATATATATATATATATATATATATATATATGTATATACATACGACAGCGTCATATATATATATTTAAAGACATATGTATACAATACATGTATAATGCTGTTGTGTATAAATACACAGACACACACATACTCGTGTATATATATATATATATATATATATATATATCGTAGAAGTGTATATGTACATATGTTTACAATATATATAATTATATAGACACTCTTGTGCATTTTTATTGTAAGCATATATATCTTTATATAAATCTAAATACAATGGCATAATAAACATATATGTCATATATATATATATATATATATATATACATCTAAGGGTCTAGATAGTCTTCTAGGAGTTAGAGAATAGTGAAAGACTCCAGTCATAGCCAATACAGGTTCAAAGTGTTTGAGCAACGTAATAACCATTGACTTTATAAGAGAACTGGACCGAGTGAGTGTAACGTCACCCATAGAAAAGGACTTGTCTTCTGACTACAAAGAAATAAAATCAATTCAGTCGCCATTTTTTCAAACGCATGCCGCCATGTTGGACCCAAACATCTGCACTAAAGCAGTGATTAGTCTGAGTTTTGATATGAGTATTCGTTTCTATAGTAACCACTCTCTCCAATCAGGAATTCGCTTGTTGGGAGGCCACACCTCTTTCACTTGAAAGTGAGGGCGGGAGAATCTTTCAATCAAATGTTTCAAAAGTTCAATTGGGGAATACCCACTTTTATTGAGGCATCTGATTGGTCAGTTTATAAATTGAATAAATTTCACTACAGAAAAAATATTTGAAAAAGTTAAGATTAGCTAAAACGTGTTTAAAAAAAGTTATCAGATCTAGAATGGTTATACTGACAAATAGAATGACTGAGTAATAGCTGCTTATTTCTATGTAGAAGTCTTTGGGATTTTGCCTTCTTGAAACCCCTTACTGTTTGGAATGTGAGGGGGGAGGGGTCACTCAGTCCAGTTTTCTTATACAGTCAATGGTAAAACCCAACTGAGGGGTGGGGAATCTTAATAGCTCTTAACTCTGAAAATGACCTCTCCTTCAGAAGCAATAAGCGTTTTTAGCCTTTGACCTTATTGGTGCTAACTTACCGAGTTCGTGGCGAGGATGTGGAGGTGTGGCTTGTCAGCCTCCAGCAGCAGACGCAGCGTACTGAGGAAGCTCTCCACCAGCAGGTTGATGCTCTGGCAGTGACAGGCCAGCAGAAGCTGCTCCATGGCCTCCATGGCTATGCTGACATACCTGAAACACAGCCGTTAGCCGTGGTCTGCTAACAGTTTTAGGCTCTTCTCGACTTTAATATATATCAGTGTCAAGGCTCTGACCCGTAGCGGTGGCGGTTCAGCTCTCTGGTCAGACGCTCCGACAGGTACGCAGCAATTCGGTCCAGTTTTTCCGGAGCAGATAGAGCGAAGAAGGTTAGCTTCTCCATGTTTGCCTTTACTAGCCCATCCTGTTTAAATGAAAAAAGTCACAACAGCAGGTTCCTTTAAGCGATTTTTTTCTAAAAATTTGTCCGATAGGACTTTTAAATGTGCTTTTACCTCGGGGTCTTCTGGGAAAATGTTGTCAACTAGCCGCTTGTAGCGAGGACGTAGCGCCCAGCAGCAACCACAAAGACCTGCAAAAAGGAGAAAAAAATATCAATTTGTTAGTTTGACATCAACACAGAAGTTTTCAGCAATGTAATTTTGGTTTAAAATACAGCTCACCAATAGTACGGATAAATAAGACATGTTAAAACATTTTTAAAACAATGTTGCTAATGCTAAAAATAAAACTTATTGAAAATGGTGAGTTTTTCACCCAACATGAGTTTGTTTTAATTCAAAACTTAGAGACCCACTCCAATGTAAATGGTGTTTTTAAAATATATATTTAGCATATTTTATCATGATAGAGGACATAAATAAAAGAATTTAAGATTAAAACTGCATTTCTGTTTTTCTTTCTTGAAATCATGTTAGATCAGAAGTAGACGAAACCAATTAACTGCCACTTTACATCTCTTATATATTTTCCGAGAAAAAAGTGGTAACCAAACAGTAAATCAACTCTTTATGTCTGTTGACCTCTATAACTGAGGCTTTAAAAGTGCTGCCTGTTGGTTACATTTATGACAAATTACAATAAATTTGTTTAGTTCTTGAAAATATAATCAAAAACCGTCTGTGTGCTGCCCCCTACAGGTTGAATCGAGGCATTACAGTTTAATTTCATGATTGGTTAAACCATCTGAGTCTCACTTCATGATTGGCAGCTCCAGTAATGGTAACAGTCCTGTTCCCCAACCTCTCTCTGACAGGATTTTCACATTTCGTCTGTGGGTGGAGTCAGCCTCCATCTTCTCTGTTTGGTTACCCTTTAACCCTTTACATTTATGCAATTTAATGTCATAAATTTACAACTTTTAATCTTGTAATATTACTTTTTAAATGGTTTTTGGTGGTCCTAATTGAGTTGTAACCAAAAATTGACATATTTTGCAAAACTGCAAAAGAAACACTATTTTTTCTAATCAAATAAGTCACGTGACCAACAACTGTACTGCGCAGCGAGCGCTCCAAGAGGTCTCACGGCATCACACAATTTGTCAAAAGTTGAGCGTGTCATATAGAATTGTTGGATCCACAGCTCCTCTGTAAAATCACCAACCACGATTTCCCAAAATCTCTTCATCCGTAGCTGCTCCCACACAGCTTGTCACTCCACGGCCTGAATGAGACGCCGACATCTCCTTTGATAGGTGATGATGAGCCCTAGTGCTGTGAATTATAATTTAATGAAAACTGTCATTTTTAGAATTTCAATAGTTCTGCGCATATTCACACATGTGTAATGACCGCCCTCAACTCAGAGGCAAATTTCTACTGCAAAGATGGAACACATGTCTTAAAAAACGACACAGGCTCTTTGATTTTGGCTACAAAACTGCTTAATCATTAATACACCACTGGGAGCCATTTTCAAATAAATAATAATGTAGTGTGACCAGTTTACATGCTAGTGTGACGACTTTAAAGTAAACTGACTTTTTGCTACATTTTGCTGCTGAAGATCTTAAATTATTCACAGTTTTTCTTAATCAAACCTATTTTGTACTAACTAAATCTGAGAAGTTAGAAAGGTTGTGGATGCAGAAGATAGAAAACATGTAAAACCTCCAGAATGGTTAAAACTTTTCGTCCTGAAGATGGCAGCGTTGCATCTGTGGAGTTTTGCCTTGAACTTTCAACACTGCTTTTTTTCAATCTTGCTATTTGAGGGATTAAAACCCACAAGAGATCCAGCACTGTTCAATGACAACACTGTCGGTCTTTTTGTGAGGACTATCCAAAGCGCAATGAAGGTTCTAGACTTCATCAAGACCCTCCATCTGGCTCTAATAAAACATCTAAACCCTAAAGTTAGGATCCCACAACGTCTTCTCGTTCATCCTCAAAATGGACCTCCCAGTGACTCACCGACGAGCATTAATGCAGTGAACAAAGCAGCAGCAGCAGCATTAGCACTGCCTTAAAGGTTAATCCTGCAGCGGCTTGTTGCATAATGTCCTCATATTGTGAGTTCTTTAGTCAAAAGAGCTTAAAGAGTCCACACTGGTCATTGGTTTTTTCCAACTATTATAAACTCTACATTTACCTTGCTTTTTTGTTTTTAATTACTTCTTAATAGTTGGAATTTAGGTGTTCGGTTAGCACTAGATGGCATCACTTCGAATCCTGGCTGAAACTTTTCTGGGTGGAATTGCATGTTTTTCTTGTACATTTGTGGGTTTTCTCCGTTTTTTTTACAATCTAAAATCATGCTTCATAGGTTTTAGGTGCTGGGATAGGCTCCAGCAACCTCGTGACCAAGGGCGGATGGATGAATTTATACGCTATGAGTTTGTTTGTTTCTACATATTTATGTGGAACTTTTTGTTGCTTTACTGTAATCACTTGTCATATTTAAATCTCCAGTCTTTCTCTAATCCACAATTTTCATACATTTACCTAAGCTTCTTATGTTTTGAATATTATTATTCTATTCATATTATTAATATTACATGTTTAACTGGTGCATGTATTCATGTGGGGGAGGGAGGGAGGGATATGGGGCTTCTGAAATGGAACTTTGTGCTACAGGCTGATTGATTCAGAGAAATGTGGGTTGTTGGACGGATCAATACTTTTTTTTAAATCTAAAAGAATATGTTAGGCTCTCACACACAGCATAAAAGAAGTAAATAAAAAAGCACCCAAACCCTCTACTGCGCCTCCTGTTGACCTTTACCTCCACCTCCTTTGAAGGGACAATTGAACAGTCTTGTGGTCCCAATAAGGATTCCTTGAACCTTTCAGTGGATGAACTCCATGTCAAACAGCTGCTATGTAAATTTTGTGCATATTGTATGGATGAAAATTGGTCATACCTGAAAGTTGTGGTCTTTTACATTCATTTCTCACAGATATATCTTGAATGAACCACATTAAAACTGTGGAAGAAGTACAAATAAGCCACTTAAGGAACACGTTTACCCGAACGTCATTGAATTTCTTCACTTTGACATTCAGAGCACCGGGGAGAAACCACATTGCGTCAGCACCCGCCGCTGACCCTCGCTATCCTTTGTTTTATTAACAGGCAGATTCCCTTGGTCCACACCAGTTCTTGTGCCAGCCGAGGCAGCCCGCCACGGAGGACTCCCTCTGACAGGGATGTGGCCCATACCCTAACCCTTGCCTGGTCCGCGTCTGGAACTGGGCCCAGAACCGACTGTCCAGTACTGACAGTCCACTACCGGGTTAAGGATAGGGTTACCGCTCTCAGTACCGGACTGGTACCAGTTTGAGGCCCGGAGGTTGGGGAGCCTTAATTTAATTGGACCTAAAAAAGCGACGAGTTAGAGACACCCGAAACGTCAATTTTTGAAGTGGAGGGTCCTTGAGCAATGTCATGTGACAACTTGGGAATCAGAATGTGTTGCAATATGTTACCAGCACTAGATAAGATCGGCCATTAATTACAAAAATATAAGATAATCTGGAGGACCGGAACCGGCCCAAGGGCCTTGACTTTGACATGTGCCCTACTCGCTATAGACTGGTAGAGGGGGGAAAGATTGGCCACTATATATACTGAACCGTGCGTGATTATTGTGCTTTATATTTTTAATTTATTACTAATTTGTGTGTCAATTACATAATTTTCACGTGATATGTTCACTGTATACGATAAAAAAGTTTTACATCGGTGGTACATGCATGAAAAGTCCGTTAGACATATATGGAAGGGGCCTTGGGAAGCCACAAATTTGCATCTCACACATTTCTGTAAGATTTACGCAACAACTCTGCATAAACTACATAAAATACGCATAAACTGCATATTTCTCAACCGACCAAAAACTTTGAACAGCTCAAAACCAAATCCACGTAAAGACCCACCGGCCGAAACCGTTGACGGACATCTGCACACATCGACGACTGACGAACGCAAGAACCATGTATGGATTATCATGCATGTTTCACGAAAAATCAAAACTTCTTACTTGAAAAATGCACGAATTGTACATAGTAGCAGTTTGACATAGTCTCACAGGATGAGTGCTCTAGAACCTTCCAGATCATCCTGTCCTATCCTTTGCCTGACCATTGACTTTATAAAAGAACTGAACCGAGAAAATGACTTACTTTATAATCCAACAATTCAGTCGACTTTTCTTTTTTTTTTTGTTTTGCAATTTGGACGACACCATATTGAAACCGGAAATGTAGACTTAGTATTATTATTATTATTTTTAGCTATTTCTTGTGCGCTAAAACTCATTTTCCTGATCAGTCCACCTTAAATGACTTTTTAAAAGCATATTTTAAACTAGTTTAATTATTTTGTTGCAAGTATTTTCTTTTTCCGACTTCCTCTACAAGGTTTGACCGTTGTTTTATCCGTCCTTTACCCTCACAGCAGAGCTGTGCCTTCAGTTCTCTGGACATATTAGTCCTTAGTTGACCATTCCACGTCCTGTACTCACTAACACTAATAGTTGTTCACCTCAGGCCGGGCCTTAGGCTGCATGGCGCCCTAGGCGAAAAGCAGATTCGGCGCCCCCTGCAGGTACTTTAATTCGGATGTCCCAGCTAGGGCTAAGATACTGACTACACCAACATTTAGCCAATATTCAAGAGGAAACTAGGGGGATTTCAACTGTCAAAGGTGTTGAGAAAAAAAAATACTAGTCATTCAGTAAAATTTGTCTTTTTCCACCAAAATGCAGTGAATTTCCAAGCAATTTTATTTAAGTAAAACAGACAAACCTCTACTTTTAGCCGATGTTTCCTCCTCTTCCTTTTTTCACCCTCAAAGTTTTAAAGAAGCACTAAAAGCGGCAACACTCCACACACCTCTCCTCCCCTAACCCAGCTTAGACAGCAGTAGAATCAGGAAGGGAGGGGCGCTGCACTGCAGTGTTGTTGATAACATTGAAATTTTGAGTTATTTTATCTATGTCTTTTTATTATTACTATATAAATAATATTATTATAATTTATAATAAAATAATATACAATCATTTTAATTTGGTGCCCCCTCCAGCGGCCTAGGTGACCTATGGGCGGCCGCCTAGGGCGCCTATGCCCGGGCCTGGCCCTGGATCACCTTTAGGTGTAACCTCTACAGTCAATCAGCTTTCACTGAACCATAAATACAATTTGGCAGAGAAAGTTTTACGCTGATGATACAACCCTTTTTTCAAAATTTTATTCAAACAAAATGTCAGTACAATATTTAGTACAATACTTGAGACATTCTAGAAACAGAAAAAAGGTGTAATATAAAACAGAGATAGTAAATAAAAGAAATCAGAAGTAATAAACGTCTCATTTTTTTGTTAATTTCGTATTGTATATTCTTAATTTTTATATAGAGGCTAATTTAAGATCTGTGTCTTTAAAATTTTTTAAAAGGGAGATTTTTTTTCTGACCATATTCTTATCAATATAATATTTTATATATAATATTCAGCCAAAATTACAATAAGGTTAATTATATATGCTTCATTGAGGTGAAAAATGGAATCATTAAACATAAATAAAATCATGTGTTTAGATAAATAAATTTGCATGCCCTTCCAAACCACAGACACAACAGAGCAATCTACAAAAGATACAACTCTTCATCCAGGCTGGGGACGGGCACGGGGAAACCCAGAGCCGGGCCCCCTGGTGGCTGTTCGCTCTCTTGTTACTTTCAAACTACGATCAATCCCACTTCCTTTGCTCTTATTTTGCTCTTATTTTGTAAAAACAAAAATTTTCACTGCGATTTATTTTGAAATTCTTGTACGGAAACATATTTGTCTTTATTAACCAGGAGTTTCAACTAATTAAATCCATGAATAAAAACATTTTAAACACTTTCATGTATTTATTTTCAAGAGAAACAAACATTTCTGTATTTAATAAAAGATTTAATGAACATTTCCACTTTTGATAAGTGGAAATCACTATGAAAAGAGAGTCAAAAGTGATTTTTTCATTTATAAAAAACAAATGAATGGATAGAAACTCGAGAAATTAAAGCATTTCTATTTTTTTGTACCCATAATGAACTCTTTTCTTTGTGTTTTTTTTTCTTAATTTGAACTGACAGAGCAACATTTTCCATTATTTAGCAATAAAAGTCTTTGAATTACCTCTTTTAGACTCCATTTGTATCTATTTGTATAACAATCACAGACAAGCGTTGAAGTAAAGTCCCACAAATCCTCTCGTTTCCTCTGATAATAATTTAACAGAAAGGACAAATGACATTGTCTTATAACATTTTAGCCGCTAAGCCGCCGCCACTAACAACTTTTTCTCCATTTAATACGACTATGACATGTAAAAAGGATAAAGGATGAAACATCATCTTACCATACATAAGGACGACTTGTGCAGCTCACATCCACGCCGTCATGTCCATCATACACATGCACGCATCTCTGTTTAATCCTGGCATGGCCCCGCCCCCTCCTCTCCTTCTTTCTGCAGGCTTTCCTCTGCCGCTAGATTAGATTTGTTGGAGCAAACCTTTCACATTAAGGGTTTGATTTTATTGTCGTTGCTTTGACTCTTAACCTGAGGTTGCGCTTTTTCAGTGTTTAACAGTCTGGCGTGACGGAATGAGGTCTTAATGTTGTCACTGAGTCTGAGAGCGGCGAGATTCTTGAGTGTGAGTGTGATCCAGGCCATGTGCAGCAGCTCAGCGCCCTGTAATCTGCTCTGGATTTATTCATCATCCCAGGAAAAAAAAAAAAAAAAAAAAACTGCAGAAAATATATCAGAAATCTGCAGACCTGGAATGCTGGATGGTCTGTTCTTTAACGGAAAAAAGGTTTTTTACTGCTAATGCTGCCAGAAAAAACATGTGGACTTTTTTTTACTTACTGTCTGACTGATCAGAGCTTTTCTGACTGTTTCTGAAACCAAGCAGAGATCCTGTATAGTATTTATTACTCTGGCTATATCAATCAATAACATCACACCAATCACAGAAAACAAAAATAAGTCAATTTTCTCAGCGGAATTTGTTGTTTGATATAAAAAAAATATATTTTAAAATAGTTTTATCAGTTTTAGACAAGTGACAAGAATTTTTATAATCGAAGTGGATGGATGGATGGATGGATGGATGGATGGATGGATGGATGGATGGATGGATGGATGGGGATGGATGGACGGATGGTAAATTGGATGTATGGTTGGTTAATTGGATGGATGGATGGATGGATGGATGGATGGTTGGATGGTTACTTGAATGGATGGAAGGATGGTTACTTGAATGGATGGATGGTTAATTGGATGGATGGATGGATGGTTACTTGGATGGATGGATGGATGGTTACTTGAATGGATGGATGGTTAATTGGATGGATTGATGGTTAATTGGATGGATGGATGGATGGATGGTTACTTGAATGGATGGATGGTTAATTGGATGGATGGATGGTTACTTGAATGGATTGATGGTTAATTGGATGGATGGTTAATTAGATGGATGGATGGTTACTTGAATGGATGGATGGTTAATTGGATGGATGGATGGATGGATGGATTGATGGATGGATGGATGGATGGATGGATGGATGGATGGATGGATCGGTGGATGGATAGTTCATTGGGAGGGTGATGGCTAATTGGATGGATGGATTGTTTAATTAGTTGAATAGCTAATTGGATGGATGGATTGTTTAATTAGTTGAATAGTTAATTGGGTGGATAGATGGATGGATGGATGGATGGATGGATGGAGGGATGGATGGATGGATGGATACTTACAAGGATGGTCAATTGGATGGATGATCAGTCGTTTTTGGCTTGAGACAGCTGATATCCCATAATCCCTTTAGTTTACATGCGGTTCCACTAGCTTACAGCCTTTCACAACCATAACCAAACATTATCAGTTCAACAAAAATGGCGAGCGATATCTGAGCTATCCAGACGTACAGTTATGATCCAGATTCCATACATGCAACCATTTTTCTGCAAGCGGATGTATCAGAATGGAGCGAAACACCGTGCTCGTGTTCCACCACAAATAGATCTGATTTCAAGTTATACTTTCCCATCTAAATCCTGATACATAACAATTTGAATACTTCATGAATGTCCTCCATCATGAGACAAATGCTACAAGAGCATGTTTAGAAACACAGTTTTCGTCAGCGTGGGTCTTTAACGAGGCTGGTTTCAATTGTTCTCAGTGAAATAGTCTTTCTGATGATTACAAAACAGCTTTTGGCACTCGTCCTGAGGCCAGAATTAAGAACCCTGACCCCTAATTCATGGAGGAGATTTAGTTTCTGGAGAACCAGAGAAGGTGGAAAGAACAGAACCATTTTTGTTTAGACTGAAACTCTTTGACCCCATCCTGGATGATCATCAGACCAGGATCTGAGATGATCTCGTTCGATCGCGACTCCCAAATTCCCGCCGTTACCTGAAGCTGTCTGATGGTCGAACACGGAGCAGCAGCCCTCCAGCAGCCGGCGAGGAGCCTGGGGGACGGTCGGCATGGCGATGACCCTGGACAACGTGACCCCCCTGGGCAGGCTGGGTATGGTGACCCCTCGGGGCAGGCTGGGAAGGGCGGGCATGGTGATGCCTCTGGGGAGGCTGGGAGGGTTGACCCCTCGGGGCAGCGAGCTGAGCAGCGCGGGCATGGTCACGCCCCGCGGCAGGCTGGGAAAACTGGGGAGAGAGCCCGGCATCGTCCTCGGAGAAGCTGGAGGAACGGAGAAGGTGAGAGGAGAGCATGAAGGGAAAACCTCCTCCTCCTCCTCCTTTTCTCCCCGCATTCCTCTGAACATTAACTCCTGCACCTCCTCATCACCAAACATTTTGGTACAATTTTTACAAAAGTGAAACAATTTCCAAAAATAAAACAATATTATCTTATCCAGATTCAAAGAAAATGATCAAAATAATTTCAAAATGGCACCAAATCCCTTTAAGTTTAACAAAATCAGAACATTTTACAATAAAAACCGACTTTTTACTTTCTTTTTTATAAAAACTTAAAAAAACAAACCAAAAAATGTCAACAATACAGTTTTCTGCACACATCCAGATGCGTAAAGAGGATCCTCCTCCTTCCTACCTGCTCCTGCTGCTGCTCTCCTGCTCGGCTCTCCTGCAGCTGCTTCTCCTCCCAGATCAACAGATGCTTATGTAACACCAGCCGGGCGCGTGCGGCCCGCAGCGCCGTCAGGATCGATGGCTGTGATCGATGCGCGGCTCTGCGCGCGGCCGGGACCGCCCATCACATCACGGAGCCTGGAGTTCCGCTGCAGTGCAGGAGCAACTCCACTCAAGTATTTAAAGTTTTATAAGCTGCTGCACACATTTCCTCTTGATTCTGCTTCAGGACGAAGGGATCCCTCTGCTGGATGATCTGGAGCACTGCAGCTGCAGAGATGAACATCTGTTTGGGAAGGAGACCCCAACATGACTTCAAATATAACAAATTGTTCTGGAAATGGAATAAAAATTCATAAATTGTTCCCACAAATATGTATTTTGGGTACACAAATTACTATTTTCTGCACACAATTTGCTATTCTGTAGTCACAAATTAGTATTTTATTTACATTTTGTGCACACAATACAAACATTTGTGTGCACAAGATACTAACTCGTGCAAACTTGAGACTGACTTGTGCCGCAAAATGCTAACTTGTACGCACAAGTTAGCATTTTGTGCACAAAACAGTAATCTGTAAGCACAATATAATAACTCGTGCATACAAGATGCAAACTTATACTCGCAAAATGCTAACTCAAGTGGACAAAATGCTACTTGTATGCACACGATACCAATTTGTGTGTAAAGATAATAGATAATGATTGTAAGATAATCATTTTTTGCGTACAAGATACTAACTTGTGCACACAAGATAGTAATTTGTCCACACAATTATGCCCACCAGATATTTGTGTGCACAAGATAAAACTCAAAGATACAAACTGGTACTCACAAATGCTAAGCTAGCCTTCTGGCTAATTCTGGCTTTTTTAAAACCATGTGTTTTCTTTTAAATACATAAATAAAATATTAACTGTGTGCACACAAGTTAGCCTTTTGTGAAAGGAAGATACTAATTTGTGCGTACAAGATAGTAACTTGTTCATGCAAGATACTAACCTGTATCCAAAGATACTAACTTGTGCATGCAAGTTAGCATTTTGTGTTTACTGGATACTAATTTGTGTGACAAATTAATTATCCTGAAATAGATGCTAGCACATTTTAGCATTTTGTGCATACAAGATACACATTTTGTGTTCAAGATAGTAACTTGTGGGCACAAGATACCAATTTGAAGGAGCCATTTTTTTTTTTTTTTAAATGTCATGTCCAGGGATCCGTAGTTTCCCCCTGTAGGCTCTAAAGGAGGAAATCAAGAATGCTTTGGAACAAGTATCAATAGAAGAAATTGACCTTTAACTGAGAATTTAAATGTTTTGTGTGTGAATGTTTAAATTCATTGTCAAACGATCTTAATCAAATCAAACTTTCTTGCTGCAAACAGCACACCTGTTTGGCCTTAGGTTGAAAGTCAAGTATTGTCGGATTTTTAGAGTTTTTCCAACAGTGTGAGATAAATAGTAAAGTTTCTGAAGATCAATTTAATGTAAAATATCTAAAAATATCCGGAGCTGTAGGGTTATTCTGTCATTTTTAAAATAGCTTTGGAGCAGCTGATGTTTCATTGAGGAACTCTAGAGGGAAACCCTGTAGAAGATTTAGAGACCACAACAAACAACAACTATTGGCTACATTAAAATCACATCAAATGCCTTTTGTTCTTTGGTTCAAACGTCTTTTATTAATAAATATATTTTTTCTTATTTCAGGGAGCAGCTTTCCAGTAGGATCAGCTTCCTTACGTAACAGCTTCACTTTCGTCCACCTCGGTTTGCCTCCTGACTACGGCTGACCCTCCAATATACAGTCCTCCAAGCTCCGCCTCAAGCTCCGCCTCCAGCTCCTGCAGGTGGGCGGAGCTGAAGGTGCTCGTCTCTCCGAGGGTCTTCCACCAGGACAGCCTGTCCGCCTGCAACCGGGCGTTGTGGGCCTGGCGGGCACGAGTCGCGACCGCAGCAGCTGGGCTTAGGAAGGACTCGGCTATGGTCTCCGTGACGACACTGAGGGGCGGGGAATCTGCGAGGACAATCATATTACTGTATTAGAAAGCATTCAGCAGGTGAGGGAAACTGAACGAGTATCAGTCAAATTAGATGGTAGTTGTAGTCATTGACTGTATATGAGAACTGGACCGAGTGAGTGATGTCATCCATCCAAGTCAATTTAGTTGGCATTTAAACATAGGACAACATAGTGAAATATAAGTGATCATCTGAAAATGTAACAATTACTGAGGTTAATTGAGTGCTGAATATTGATATTTGCTTCCTAGTTGTCATTGTTTATAATTATGGTGAGAAATCAGTGTCTTATCATTATTCATTATTAATGTATAACTAAAGGCAAACTGAGCAAATTTGTCATTTCAAAATGATAGTATGACTCAGTACCCATGAAGTAGCTCTCAGTTTCAAAAAAGTTGGTGACCCCTGGTCTAGGGAAACTTATAGTCCAGAGCAAATTATACTCTGGAGCGATTTATAATCCGGAGTGATTTGTACTCCAGAGAAATTTATAATCCTGAGCGACTTGTACTCCGGAGCTACTCCGGAGCTACTCCGGAGCGACTTGTTCTTCGAAGCGACTTATACTACGGAGCGACTTATACTCTGGAACGACTTGTACTCCGGAGCAATTTATACTCTGAAATGACTTGTACTCCCAAGCGACTTGTACTCCGGAGCGACTTGTTCTCCGAAGCGACTTCTATTCTGGAGCGACTTGTACTCCGGAGCAACTTATAGTGCGGAGCAACTTGTACTGCGGAGTGACTTGTTCTCTGAAGTGAGTTGTACCCTGGAGCGACTTTTACTCCAGGGCGACTTGTACTCCAGAGCAACTTATAATGCGGAGCGACTTGTACTCCAAAGCGACTTATAGTGCGGAGCGACTTGTACTCCAGAGCGGCTTGTACTCTGGAGCGACTTGTACTCAGGAGCGACTTATAAGGCGGAGCGACTTGTACTCCGGAGCGACTTATAGTGCGGAGCGACTTGTACTCCGAAGCGACTTGTACTCCGGAGCGACTTGTGCTCCGGAGCGATATATAGTGCGGAGCAACATATAGTGCGGAGCGACTTGTACTTCGGAGCGACTTGTGCTCCGGAGCGACTTGTACTTCGGAGCGACTTGTGCTCCGGAGCGACTTGTACTCCGAAGCGACTTGTGCTCCGGAGCGACTTGTGCTCCGCAGCGACTTGTGCTCCGGAGCGACTTATAGTGCGGAGCGACTTGTACTCCAGAGCGGCTTGTACTCCGGAGCGACTTGTACTCAGGAGTGACTTATAAGGCGGAGCGACTTGTACTCCGGAGCGACTTATAGTGCGGAGCGACTTGTACTCCAGAGCGGCTTGTACTCCGGAGCGACTTGTACTCAGGAGCGACTTATAAGGCGGAGCAACTTGTACTCCAGAGCGACTTATAGTGCGGAGCGACTTGTACTCCAGAGCGGCTTGTACTCCGGAGCGACTTGTACTCCGGAGCGACTTATAAGGCGGAGCGACTTGTACTCCGGAGCGACTTGTGCTCCGGAGCGACTTGTACTCAGGAGCGACTTATAAGGCGGAGCGACTTGTACTCCGGAGCGACTTGTGCTCCGGAGCGACTTGTACTCCGAAGCGACTTGTACTCCGGAGCGACTTGTGCTCCGCAGCGACTTGTGCTCCGGAGCGACTTGTACTCCAGTGCGACTTGTGCTCCGCAGCGACATATAGTGCGGAGTGACATATAGTGTGGAGCGACTTATACTCCGGAGCGATTTATACTCTGAAATGACTTGTACTCCGAAGCGACTTGTGCTCCGGAGCGACATATAGTGTGGAGCGACATATAGTGTGGAGCGACTTATACTCCCGAGCGACTTGTACTCCTGAGCGACTTATACTCAGGAGCGACTTGTGCTCTGCAGCGACTTGTACTCCGAAGCGACTTGTACTCAAGAGCGACTTATAGTGCGGAGCGACTTGTGCTCCGCAGCGACTTATAGTGCGGAGCGACTTGTACTCAGAAGCAACTTGTGCTAGAGAGCGCCTTATTCTCCAGACCGACTTGTACTGCGGAGCGACTAATAGTGTGGAAAATTCAAATGATACAAATGATATAATAGTTTTGTTACACATAAACATCTATTGTACACACATACAGGAATGTGGACGTGTAATATTGCTGACATATCCATGTTTTAATGTCTGCATCCTTCACTGTTTTTCTAAAGTGATCTCTGTAGAAACGCCAACTTGTGTGTAGTTGTGTGTAAGTGTGAGACCTCTGAGTGTCTCCAGCTGGGTGTGTGTATGTGCCAGCAGCGCCTCCACCCGCTGCTCCTCCCTCCTCCGCTGCGCTCCCTTCTGAAGTTCTGCCTGGAGCAGCAGCTGCACCTCCTCGTGGAGCGCCGCACACTCTCCAGGAGACACACGTGAGGACTACACACAACAACACACAGACAATTAACATGCACAGCATTCTGCAATTGACAAAAGATGAAGAGTCTCTCACTTTGTGCGCAGTGATGTACTCCTCCACCTGCTGCTTTAGCTCCGCCCTCCGACTGTCCGTCAAACCTTTCTGACCAATCCACAGCAGCTCAGGAGGCTGTGCTTTGGCATTTCTACGCTTTTCTAGAAAACGCCGCACCTGAGAGAAGCAGATCAGCTCATCACCTGAGTAGTTAAACAGATTCCAGCTCGTTGATGCAGGTTTGTGCACAGACCGCTCTCTGCAGCGTCGTGGCGGCTAGCTGACGCGCACGCCGCTCTCTCAGCGTTTTTCTGAGTGTGTTGTTGTAGCGCCGCCGGTCTCTGAAGCCTCTCCAGAAGCTCTGGATCTTCACGGCCGCTCGACGCTCACACTCCTGCAGGTACGCCTGCACCTGGTCTGGACTCACACACGTTACTCTTAGCCACTCCTACAGTCGTTGCTACTTTAATCCTAATTTTCTAGGACATAGTTTCTGCAGAGCGGCAGGAATTCATTAGCTCTAAAAAAAAGAATGCATCTTGGATTTTTCAAACTATTTGTGATATCATGTGAAACATTGTCTGAGTGTGACGTTACCAGGAGGAAGCAGCTGCAGCAGACGCCTCTGTTTCTGGTGGAACTCCCTCCTCGCCCGCTGACGCCTCACGCACACCTACAGGACAGAACACGCCACCTGTGAAACCACTCCTCATGAGTACAACCTAAAATAGTTCTCTCTGCGTCTTTCTGAGTGGATACAGTGCTTTGCTGCTGTATTCCATTAGAAACCTATTTAAGAAGTATTGTTTGAGCTATACCATGATTTATTAAACCAGAAAAGGTATTTGTTTAATAAACATTTATATCATAAATGTTTCAAATGTGTATTTTCAGATAAAATTATACCATAAAAGGTGGAGTGGGGAGTTTTTTTAGGTCTATATTTAACTTTTGAAAACTGTAGAAATGCAAGAACCTTATTTATTTCAAAAACAATAGAGGGCCTGTAATGGATCCCTGAGGTACTCCAAATTTAACATGCAGCTAAGGACTGGAACAAAACAGGTCCAAATTCAAGACCGCTGCTTTCTGTTTCAGAAAATAGGTTTCTCTGGTCTTATCGGTACAAATAATGACACTAAAAGAGTGTATTTTTTACACAAAAGTACTGTAGAGAAATACTTTAAACGATTCAGAGCTGTGACTGTGGTGTGGCTGCAGGTCATTATTGAACTCTGTGGATAATGGAGGTTTTTTTCCGAACATCCATGAGCTCAGTGAAGTATTGATCCTCAACACAAACGCATCAGCTGACTTTGCTCGATGAACTTCCACCAGAAGCTTTTACCGGTGGCAACCAAAATATATATTTTTATCTCCTCGAAGCTTATTTACGAACTTCAATAGATGATGTGAGAAAGTCCAGACTCGTTTTTAATGACCTGACCCACTTTATAGACCTCATTTATTGATATAGACAGCAACAATGTAACTATTTCTGGTGATAATTAATCTTAAAACTGAATAAAGATAACTGCTTTTGAACAGCTTCAATTTGTCTTCAATAGGTTTCCACCTGATACTTGAGCTCCTCCTCCCACTGCTGTGCCTCCTTCTGCTGCTGCTGCTGCCTCCTCTGAGCCCTAAAACACACATTGAAAGTTAACTCTTCAAAATAAAAGCTCAAAAACAAAGTCATCATGAATCTTGTTAAGTAATAAACATAAATGTTGCCTCATCTGAGCCCTAAAACACACATTGAAAGTTTACTTTTCAAAATAAAAGTTCAAAAACAAAATGTGAATTCATAATTAGGTAATAAACACAAACTTTCCTTCCTATGAGCCCTAAAACACACGTTTCATTTACTTTTCAAAATAAAAGCTCAAAAATTAAGTCATCATGAAAAAATAGTTAAGTGATAAACATAAGCGTTACCTCTTCTGAGCCCTAAAAACCTACATTGGAGTTTATTTTTCAAAATAAAAGCACAAAAACAAAGTCATTGGGAAGACATGGTTAAGTAATAAACATAAACTTTACCTCGTCTATGCCCTAAAGCACACATTTTAAGTTAACTTTTCAAAATAAAAGCTCAAAAACAAAGGCATCATGAATATATGTCAAGTATTAATCATAAACTTAGCCTCCATTGAGCCCTAAAACAGATAGTTCAAGTTTACTTTTTGAAATAAAAGTTCAGAAACAAAATCATCCTGAATATTTGGTTAAGTCCTAAACATAAATTTTGCATCCTCTGAGCTCTAAAACAGTCTAAGTCCACCTTTCAAAATAAAAGCTCAAAGACAAAGTCATCATAAATATTTATAATTTAATATAAAAAATAAACTTTGTCTCCTTTGAGCCCTAAAACATGTTTAGTCTATTTTTCAAAATAAAAGTTCAAAATAAAATTCATTGTAAATAGATTGTTGAGTAATAAGCAAATTTTGCCTCTTCTGAGCCCTAAAACACACATTTAAAGTCTACTTTTTAAAATAAAAGCTCAGAAACAAAATTATTGTACATATATTGTAAAGTAATAAACAAACTTTGCCTCCCCTGAGCTCTAAAACACACATTTAAGTGAACTTTCAAAATAAAAGCACACAAATAAAGACATCATGAATATATAGTTAATAAATAAGCATAAATCTTTTCTCTTTAGAGTTTTATTTTTTGGATTTTGGAAATTTCTCCCTCCTGAAACCAGTCTCCAGTGTACAGTTGAGGGACTGCAACATTCCATCACAACATCCCATTAAAAAAAAAAAAACAACTTTCAGATAGATGTAATAACTTATTTAACTTAAAGTGCAGCCGAGGATGAGGATGGCAGCTCTTCAACAGTATCTCCTCACCTGTATCTCCTCTGCAGAGCTCTGACAGCTCTGTTGAGGCTCCTCACTCGGCGGCGGGTTCGATACGACCTCCAGGCCGCCTGGATCACACACGCAGCCCGCACACGCTCACTGCTCACCTGCACTCACAGAAAAAAGAGACTTTTATCTGAGCTCTGATGTTTCAAAATAAGAGTCTTTAATTCACCAGAAGGAGTTTCTGGTTTGTTTTTTCTAACATAAAATTAAGTCGATGTAGTGTAATAGATATTATAAAAAATATTTTTTTGCTTACATGAAAATAAGGCTACTAAATTAATATGTTGAATCATAACTCTATTCAAATAAAGAATCACAAATATATTCAGAAAAAATTGAAAAAATTGAAAAAAAATAAGATATTTTTATCAAAAAGTGCCTAAAAAGTGATGCAACTTTATTTTAAAAAATCTAATTTTTCTCTTCTAGTTAAAAAAGTATCTAAAATTATATTAATCTAAATACTAAACAGAATATAAAACTGTCCTGTTTGATAATTAACGACATTTTAAAAGTTGTAGAAGTTTAAACTTATTTTATTTGTACTAAATGTTAAAGTTTTTGGTCTCAACTTCAACCAGACCTCAGACTCTTTGACGTCCCTCTCTGATTGGATGATCTCTATAAGTCGATCTACGTCTTGGTCAAAGCCCCGCCCCCTCCAGTCTTTGTGCAGAAGGCTGTCCAGACCTGCAACCAGAAAAACATGACAGATGATCTGTGAACGCCTCCCTCCATCCGCGTTCAAACCTGCCCGACCTTTGAAGCTCAGGAGGAGGGGCCGGAAGCGAAGCCCCAGCTGGCTCGCCATGAGGAGCATCAGTTTGATGCAGGCCCCGCCTACTCCCGGGTCAGAGATGACAGCTAGCTGGCCGACGGCTTCGTTGAGCAGAAGCAGGATGGAGTCGTCGGTGAGGCTGGGGAGGAAGTCCCTGCAGAGAATTCAGGTGATCAACAGTCGAAAGTTGTGCGATCGCCTAAAAGGAAAAAGGTCACGTGAGCGCCACCTGCTGAGCGTGCAGATTTGAATCCACAGCTCCACGCAGAGCAGACACACAGCGGCGTCCTCACACATCTGGATCTGCTCGTAATGGATGGAGCTGAGAACTGAGACGTTGGGGAGAAAAAAGGTTTGGAGTTGTTCTGCGAGCGTGAACGACTGGAGCTGACGTCACTCACCCTGACCGGTCAGGTGAGCGTGAGCCGAGAGCAGCCGGCCCACCGAGTCCATCACCTTCTGGAAGTGAGGCGCGAGCTGACGGAGGCGGGACAGTGACTCAGCCGTTCATCACAGACAGGTTTCTTAATCGAGCGGGCGTCCTCACCTCGGGGCGACCCATCAGCACACTGGCCAGAGACAGAAGTCCGTCCATGACCGACGGCAGCAGGAGTTTGTGAAAGGCCTCGGACCGGCGGCCCGGATCCACGCCGACGCAGCAGCAGCTGGAGACACGGACCGAAGGCGTCAAGAGGAAAAATGTCAAATTATGACACTATTTTACACAGAAATAGCTAAAGCGTTTTACTATTAAACTTTATTCTGGCTATTTATTTTTTTTTAAGAAAATGAAATTGCATAAAATGAATTTATAAATGTTACTAACATGTCTTTGTTCTTATTTAAGTGTAAACTCATATTCAATCACGCTGAGAAAACAAGGACAGATTATATCGCGATAAATATTGTTATCGTTTTATCGCCCGACCCTAATTTAAAGACCCATGAAAATCATGTTTTTAGCATGTTCTTGTGGAATTCTAAAAATGGAGGAAATTTAATAAGAACATTAAGATTAAATCTGCATTTGAGTTTTCCTTTATTCTTATTGTTGTTAATCAGGAGTAATCAAAAATATGCTGTTAGAAAAACTTATAAAATACTCAAGCTTTCTACTTCATTCTGTTGCCACCACTTGACACAAACATGAGTGTTATTTGTTTGTAATTTTCTACTTTTTCCACCTAAAAATAGCAAAAAAAATTTCAATTAACTGGAATGAAAGGCCAACAACTGTTCTAATGTGAAACAGTAAATTGGTAACAATATTATTATTTTTTTTTTAAATCAGACTGATGATCCTGTTCCAACAGTACCTGGTGAGATGGGCAAGTGTGGCGGCGGCGCTCCAGCTGCCCCGCAGCCTGCTGGGAGGCAGGGCGAGGGTGAGGGCGCACTGCCTCAGGACGCCGCTGTCATAGAGGCGAGACTTGACGTCACTGCGTGGCTGCCTGGCGGCCACGTTCAGAGCGTCTGATGGGAAAGGTCAGTCAGGATAAAAACCAGAGCACGGTGGGGCGTTCGTTCAGGCGATCTTACTGTTCAATCCGTCGTTCAGGAGCGTGATCTTCTCCTGCGTGGTCAGGTCCTCCTTCTGCAGCCGTCTCCTCAGCTCTGATATCAAAGCCTCCTCCTCCTCTGTCACAACCATTGTTGTCAATGCTGATCTGGATGACAGAAGGCACAAATAGAACTAAAAATGACGTAAAACAAACACCTTAACACCCAAAAATGACCTAAACAGAGCATTGATCTACATCTGTGGAAGAATGTGACGGGAGATCAGACCTCAGCTCGAAAGGAAGGAACCAAAACATGTTTTCATGTGTGCAGAAACCAGGTTGTGAAGTAGATAACTCGTTAAATTGCAATGAAAATGTAGTTTTTCTGTGTTATTGGACAACTTTCTGTGGGGTTCATTCTATTTCCTTAAGCTTAATTTATTACTTTTATTCATTAAATTATTCTAGTAAACAACAAGTAATGTAAAAAATATTCTGACTGTCACATGTTCGTTTTTAGTTTTACTTTTGAGAGTTTTTGTAGCTTTTTTCATGAAACAGAGAAGTAACACTGTGGTCTATGTGTGTAACACACACGTATGAACTCCTGTTTGTAATGTAAAACGTTAAGCTACAAGCTAACGCTCTGCTTCTATCTCTTTGAATGGCTTTAAACACATGCACGCGCTCACCTGCTAGCTTAAAGTTAGCCGAGGCCATTCATTTAGATATCGTTCCAGCGCGTGCCGAAAGTCTCCGTTGTCTATAGTCGCGTTAAACTGTAAATAAAAATATAAAACTTTATTATT
The DNA here is from genome assembly GCF_002922805.2 of Oryzias melastigma. Taxonomy (NCBI): domain Eukaryota; kingdom Metazoa; phylum Chordata; class Actinopteri; order Beloniformes; family Adrianichthyidae; genus Oryzias; species Oryzias melastigma. The sequence goes on along the minus strand of NC_050513.1, from coordinate 15,615,363 downwards.
ATTTTTTTTTAAAACATAAAATAAAAAATGACCGATAAGTTACGGTAGTAGTGACAGCGAGTCGCAGGAATTAGCAGCTAGCATGGGTCAAAGGATAGGATGCTCCCCTGTTTCTAAGGTAACGTGACGTCATTAGTCTGCGACGGCTGCAAGAAATGCGGACCTAAACAAAGAAGAGCCGCGTTTTCGATGGAGAAGCCTTCATGTTCATTTCTTTCCCCCCTTTTCAACTTAATTTGTCACCGCAAGCGACGTTTTCATGACTTGTACATTTAGCTTTACTTTTACCAAGCGCCGAAGACGATTATCTGCTTTATTAGAGTCCTGTATTTTTCTGTATGAAATATTTTTTAAAAAGTACAATGTGCAGGGGCGGAGCTAGGAAGGACAGCAAAAAGCCCCCCCTCCCCCCCCCCCACTGGTTCCCTCAATTTTTAAAATCAATATTAGTATAATTATTGATAAATATTATTACAATTATTAACCATTATCAATAGCTCATAAGCTAAAACAACTGCTGCTATAATATTAAGAATATTCATTTTAATCAAAAGTGGTGAAAATGATTTTTACAGACTATTACAAGTTGTTTTTAAATTAATAAATAAATTAATTAATTTGAATTTAATTAATGTATTTATTTATTTATCTATTTATTCTTAAGACCATGCCGTAGATTGTTTACCTAAAAAATATTGACTTATGTGATGCAATATCTGGTATATAACGAGAGAAGGGCTATAAACAGGTGCAATTAAACAAGTACGCTATTTGGGTCTTAAGTAAAGCAAAGAATAAGTTAAATTCTGTTTCGTAAACTAATCATTTAAAAGATTTTAATGTTTTAACAACTTATTTTAAAATAAGGTATCCCATTAATATCAATTTTCGTCTTTAATCATAGGATGTTTTGAAAAAAAAAAAAAAACTTAAATTTTTAAATAAAGATAAAAAAAAATAGCAATAATATATTTGACTTCTTTGTTTACCAAGTAAAAAGTCAATTTTTGTCCAAATTCCATCCATTGTCTTCACCTACTGTGTCACTTTTGAGGCTATGGGTGTTGCTGGAGCCTATCCCGGCTACTGTTGGGTGAAGGTGAGGTACACCCTGGACAGGTCACCAGTCTGCTGCAGGCGTCACTAGCACTACCTGATGCGGAACTCTATGGGTTCGTAAGTGACGGAAGGCTCGCGGATGCGGAGTGAGACCGGTAGAGTTCCGTATTTAGATCGGTTATTGATAGTAGGGGCACACACACACTTTTAGGGACAACTTAGAATAACAAATTCACCTAAAGCATGTATTTGGAGGTATGATGGGCCAGGAGGAAGACCATATATGGGCAAAGAGAACATTCAAACTCCACATAAGCCGGGATTTGAACCACAGCTGTCTTGCTATAAGCCAAGAGTGCTAACCACTGAATTCAGTATAGAAACAAAAAAATAAAAAAAGTAAGTCTTTTCTAGTGCTCACAGGAAAGACCCGCTGTTTGTCCTTTTAACCTCTTGATGGCGCTGTAACTTCATAGAGAACAGCATATTTTCCTCAGCTGAGGATGACTTTAGTGGCATTTTTTTTTCATTCTCACAAAACAACTAAAAACACAAAAACTTTTTGTGACAATAAAAGAGGAACAAAAACAAGATAAAAATATATATAATTTCTGCCTCTTTTACTTAATTATTTTAACACTTGATTTTTGTCAAAATAAAAAAAATAAAACGATCAAAATATGTGAATTCCTAAAATGAAACACATAATAAATATATCAATTATCCAAATTAATTATTTTTTTTTATCATATTTGAAACACTTTTATTTTAGTTCTTGTTTGAATAAATCTTTATTGTTCATTTTCATTTACAATTATTTTTTTCAGTTTGAAGCTAAATCTGTCATTTACAAGCCAGCTCAATGTTATATTTATCTTTATTTTTAATCTAATTTACCTGCATAGACTAGAACACGTTATGTTAGTACAGCTGGAGTCAGCTGATCTGTTGATAGTAACGGTACTCGGAACGTTGTAGTAACGCGGTGGTGGGTGTGTGTTGCGCGTGCGCGCGTGCCGTCGGTGCAGCAGCTGCTGCAGCCCTCGTGCACAGCGCCTGCCTCTCTGTCTCCGGTGCGCCTGCGTGCTGGAACACACCGAGCGGCGGACCGCGCGCGCGCTGGCCGGACCGGCGGCAGAGGCGGGGGGGCGACGAGCTGGGGGGGGTCCCGCACGGTAACGGTGGCAAGTGACGCTTTTGGCGCGATGTCGCGCGGGATAACGGGAGCCTAAAGAGCAGCGGCGGAAGGAGCAGGAGGAGGAGGAGGAGGAGGGCGCGCGGACGGACGGTCGAGGATGCAGCGCTGACGGCCCGATTGGTACCCGGGAGGAGCGGAGCGCAGCATCCGAGCCCGCTGGATCGGAGCCGATCGGATGTGAAGCCGCAGAGGTTTCTGATTCGGTCGGCGGGGAGAAGGAGCGAGGAGCGGAGCAACAAAACGGAGGAGAGAGCGCGAGGAGGAGGAGGAGGGAGGCGGCGGAGGAAGAGGAGGAGGAGGAGGAGGAGGGTGGAGGATGAATCCGGCAGATGGAGGAGGAGAAGCGGGCCCGGACGGCCAGGCGACGGCAGGTAGGGTGTGAGCGCGTGCGCGCGCGCGCGTGTGGTGGAGGCTGCTGTCGCCATGATGCCTCAACATCCGCCCATTGACTGCAGGGGTGCGCGCGTGCGTCCGGTACTACCAGTGTGTGGCTCACGTGCGCGTGCACGAGCCTTAATGTATATTGGGGGTGGTGGGTTCCACCGAGGAGGATTGTGGGAAGGCCTGCTGGCTCTCTGAAGGCGCGTGTGTGATGTAACTGCTGTAACTTCCACTTGACTGCTGGAGGAGGTCGGACTGCAGAACCTGCAGGGACAGGTGGAGAGACCCCTGGGGGGGTCCCAACCACCCCCCAGGGACCATCAACCGCAGCCTCCTGGGACCAGAAAACATCTGCCGCCTCAGCTTATGGAGCTGATGCTCCTGAGAGACATGGACGCTGCACAGATGAGGAGAATAATCCCAAATCCTTTGACATTCTTCTGAGAGACAATCTACAGACACACCACTGTGTCTGGTTTACTACAGATTAATGTAAATTCAAATAGCAAAACACTTTTAAAACAGATTAAAATGCTGCTTTATGGTTAAAAAAAGCTTCTCAAATCAGCCTAGAAATGTCTGATATTTAACTAGTAAACATCTGTTAGCTAGTTAGAGTTATTATTTAAAATAAAGTCATACATTTAATGAAAATAAATATTTTCTGACATAGAATTGTGTTGACTGTACAAGAGAACTGGACTGAGTGACCCCCAAACAGGAAGTGCTCTGGTAGCTTTTAAAAAATGTTTTTGCTAATTGTTCCGTAACGCAAGCTAATCAAGTTATAAACTGACCAATCAGAAGCCTTGATAAAAATAGATAGTCTTACATCAAACGTTTGACTGACAGATTTGACTGTATATGGAAATCTGGATTGGGCAATCTCTTGCCTCTCGTGTTCCAATTAGGAAGTTCTTGCGAATCCTATTTTTTTTCCATCATGTTTTTTCTTTATCGCAAGTTATTCAAGTTATAAACGGACCAATCAGATGCCTCCGTAAAAGCATGTGGTGTGTTTGATTGACAGATTCTCCCGATTCGCTTTTAGTAGAAGAGGTATTACACTTCCAACAAGCTTACTTACTGGGAACATTAGTTGTCGTAGAACAATTGACTCAGACCGACTCGGGCCAACTGGTTCCAACATGGCGGCGTCCGTATCGTGGAAAAATGGCAACTGAACTGGCTTCATTACGCTGGAGCCGGACATCGGGGATTTTCTATAGGTGACGTCACACTCTCTCTGTCCAGTTCTATGTGTACACTGACGGAGTTTCAACAAGCTCACTTCTGATTGGCTAGATTGGTAGCCATTGAAGCAATGACTTGGACCGTCTCGAACTAATCACTTCTTACTGGTGTCATATGGCTTCAACATGGGGGTATCGAAAAAAAACAACGCATTGTCACTCCCAACTGATCATAAATGGACGTGTGGTTCGGGCCTATTTCACGTCACTTTTTGACGTTCTTTGTCGTCCTCAACCTTTTGTTTTTTGTTGTACCGGCTGTTCCCATTAAATCAGGTGTCCCCAACCCTTGGAATGTGGTACCGGATGTGGTAACGGATGCAGAACCAGTACCAGTTTAGGGTTAGAGTAGTGGTCCGTGTCCAGAGGATAGGGGACCCCTAAGCAGCGCATGCATTTTTTCCCTGTTTGTGGCCCGGCTCCAAGCGGCCCTCGGACTAGTACTGGTTGGGGACACCTATTGCTAATCCTAATTTTTCTGTAGCGCAAGTTATTCAAGTTATAAACCGACCAATCGGAGGCCTCAATAAAAGTAGGTAGTCTCACGTTTGATTGCCAGATTTCGACAATGACTGTATGTAGAGAACTGGACTGAGCAATCTTGTGCCCATCCGAGGGCTACTTGGTATCGGGCCACTGACAAAGAAAAACTTAATACGCTATTTAAGGGGTCCCCAATCCTCAGGACAAGGATCGAACCACTATCCTAATCCTAACCTGGTACTTGTTCTCCATCCATTACCCCGTCCAGTACCACTTTCCAAGGGTTGGGAGACCCTGATTTAATGGGAACAAAAAAAAAAAACGACAAGCTCGGGACACATAAAAAGTCAAAAAGTGGCGCGGAGGGGGCCCGAAAACATACATCCATATGTACCGAGGTGGGATTGAGAATGCATTAAAAAAATAGCGACTGAATTGCCTTCATTTGGTTGGATCCCCAATTGAGCCATGTTCTATGGATGACATCACACTCACTCTGTCCAGTTCTTATATACAGACAATGGTTCTAAATAAATGTTAACCATGGCTGAAAACGAAATGTTGATTGGGCGACCTATGTAGATTCAGTCCCCTCCTTGCCCACCTATGTGTCAAAGTGTCCTTAGGCAAGACACATGGAACTGCGACTCTGCTGCCTTTTTGGCGTCCAAATAACCCGTGATATGTGTATACACCATTTACCATTCAAAGCAGAAACCACAAAAGCATCAGAATTCCAGTCTGCTTTGCTCTCTAGGTATAAATGAAGATTCACGCCTTTATTTCTATTTGCTGATTGCTTCCATGATGAACAAATTTCTCAAGTAGAACTCCAACATTTCATAAAAATGTATTCATGAATCTCTCTGCAGTTCTCTTCTTTATTTGATGAGGCGATCTAATTAGCTAACAGTCTAAATATATGTGCATAATTTCAAAAGGCATAAAATTTGTATAGATTTTCCAGTTCATGACAAGCCGAGACGACCGACGATACAAATTTATTAGGTTGTTACAGGTATTTATCCCACTTCTTGAACTTTTGATGAAAACAAACCTCATTACATTAGATACCATCACCATGACTCACCTTGAAGACGCCTTTTTCTGACTCTATTTCAATTCATTTATGCCGGATTGATCCAATACTGACTTGGGTGTACAGCAGACAGTTTGGCCTTTTTTTTTTTTTTTCATCCAGCCTCAGGGTGGAGAACTAAATGAGTTGAAAAGCTGTTTAAATGTCAGTGCTGTCCACCCTGAAGATGTTAGGTAGATATTGAGCCAGGGCATAAACTACAGGTACAACCGAAAACCCAACCCGATGCATTCATGGCCGTCAAACTCCTGAAAGATGTGTGTTGTTCTTCAGAAAAGGTCACCTAGAAAGAGCAGTGTAGGATCTGCAAAGGTAAACTGTTACAACGAGTCACCCGGACAGCTTTCTCCGTGTGGGGAACGGCGCTTTAAGAGCTGCAAACTGAATAAATAATGAATGTCAGAAATGTAACCATGGGCAGGAGTGACTGCAAACATCATGCATGGCTGGAAGAGGCAAAACAAACCCAGCCAGACACAGAGGGGCCTTGTAGATGTTTCAGTGTTCCCCTGTTCGAATAGGTTTTTTAACGTTTTTATCACAACTGCCCTTTAGGGGTGGAAACAGGGGGAAAATGGGAAAATCTGTGTCCAGTGACCCGGACAAACTAGCAGGGTTGTAGGCCATTTGGTGAACTTGTAGAGTGTTTTTTTTCTACAGGTATGCTGCAGGTGAGAGGTCATACATGTAAGGGTGAAGTAGGAGAGATGGAGGCGTGTGGAATGGAATTTTACATTTTTTATCAGCTTGATTGTTACAGTAGAAATGAGAAAATGGGAAAATCATAGCGTTGTTGGTGTGGACATCCAATGGGAGTACTACGGACATTTGTGTATCAAGTACACGCCCCGTTCATGTAGCACTTAGTGCAATCAGTAAGGAGCCCGTAATCACACCTTAGTAATGACTAGAGTGTAGTGTAGGAGCATCATACAACCAATACATCACCAATACATCACCAAAGTATTGGTGATGTATTGGCGATGTATTGGCTATATGACATCACCAATGTATTGGTGATGTATTGGCTATATGACATCACCAAAGTATTGGTGATGTGTTGGTTGTATGACATCACCAAAGTATTGGTGATGTATTGGCTATATGACATCTGGCCCTCTGGGTAATTATATCCGGCCCTCCAGATAATTTTTTTTAAGGTTATTAGTAGCCCGATGTTATCTTGTGCTTATTTCTAACTTGTAAAATTTTGACAAAATATACTTTTTTGAAGAGTAAAATACTTAATGTTATTTAAAGTTTAAGATGATTTATTCTGGAATAATATTCCTGCCTTTTCATTATTCATAACTATGTTAAAAAGTTACTATTTTAAAGAGAATCGATGGAAAACGCTTGAAGGGTTTTAACTAAAATTTCCACGGTTTCCGCTGGCACGACTTGGCGGGCCATAAGATAACCTTTGGCAGGTCAAATTTTGGCACCCACGATATGGACAGTGGACACAAAAACATATTTTTGGCACAAATAGAACCCCATACGGCCCAGCCTCAACTAGACTCTGTCTTCAGTGGCCCCAAAGTAAAATGAAGATTGAGAACCCTGATATACAGAACGTCTTCTGAGAAACAGCTGAAGAACTGACTACAAAGAAACAAACAAACTCAACAGTCACTCTGGAAATCAGCTTTAAGACCTTTAAATCCAAAAACAACCACATACACTCGTCTGGAAGCAGCTGAGGGGCTTTTATTATAAAGCAGATAAAACGTCTTTATCGTGTCGAAGATGAAGGACTTTCATTTAGAAGCCTCTGCGCGGAATTGATTGTTTAGTCGGTGAACATCATTTGTTAAACAGCTTTGATTTAAACAAGCTTCTCTTTTTCTGTTTGGCTTGTTGTACCGTGTGATATGTGATCTCCACAGTTTGGTGTGCATGATCCACTATGTCCTGTAGACACTTTGCACTGACGATGTGATGCAAATTAAGTTCCTGTACTGTTAAAAAGGAAAAAAACAGTTAAAATATTTAGCTGTATATAACCATAAAGGAAACGATTGAGGTCACTGGCTCTTCTCCTTCTCTTACTGATGCAGAATGAGTCCGAACTCGATGTCTTTATATCCTACAGGCTGACATTTTCGAAGGGACATTGTGCGGAAATGTATTCATTAGTTTTTGTTGCGTAATCAGTTTGATGAATCCTGACAGTCTGACAGCAAGTTCCTCCAAAGGCTTTTCATCTGCTCCGCTCGGCGGCTATTTTAGGCTTCACACTGACTCACAAGAAAGAGTTTCGTTGGGCTAGGTGAATGGAAATCCTTTTTCTCCTTCCCGTCTGATTGATGGGCTTATCGAGCATCAGTCCGACTTCTGTCGGTGTTGGGCGGTGGTGAACACGCCGGTTTGAGTCACGTTCGCACACTCAACAAATTACAAACACCCACTACTAACCCATTAATGTCGAGGCACCGCACTGACCCACGGTGTAAAGCACAAGGAATCCGCATGCATCAATCGGCTGTTCTTGTCTGATTAATACACAGCAGAAAGCAGTATGGTGGAATTTAGCACACTTACCAGTTGGGAGTTTTTACCGGACCAGTGAAGGTGATAAATCAGTATATCAAACATATTCCAATAGAAATACCTGAAATCTGGACGTGTATCTAGACCTTGACTATACAACCAGACATCATCTGCATAATTGATTCATGAATCGATTTTTGTCTGAAAAAAAAAAAAAAGAGTCAGTTTTTTGGTAGAAATTGTACAGAGATCATAGGAATGTCAACTCATGGGGGGTTCTGTTTGAGCAGAATAGACTGAGAAGGGCTTTTCTCCCTGATAACTGAAACACAAGTGTTTGATGGACTCTAAAGATCATCAGACTTTCAGATTAGACGCTGATTAAATTCCTGTCCATTAGCTAATCTCCAGCGGGGCCTGAAGGCTTCAGACATTTTCACCAACAGAAAATCTGACTTTCAGCTAATGTTTTGGTACAGTCAATTGATTTATTCAAGTATTTCCCTACAGATTTGTCTGTTTTACTGAACTGAAAAACAACATTGTGAGCTTAATTTAATATCAAACATTGTTCCTATGCTGGATTCAATCAAACAACCGTCCTATTATTGCATAGCATTATAACAAGGCACGTTTGAGCATGTGAATGTCTTCTAATGAATGACTGTACGGCAAGCCGATGAGGTCAAAAATCAAAACATCTGCTTTTTATGTAAAATATCATGAAGTTGATATAAAACATAGATAAGCACCTGAACATGTTGACTACATAGCGGTGTCAACTCATCGACTGTATAAGAGAACTGGACCATGTGAGTGTGACATCACCCAAAGAAAATGGCTTATTTCCTGCTCCAATGAAATTAAGTCAAATCAGTTGGCAATTTCCTTTTTTTTTTTTTTTTTGCAATATGGACGGCAGCATGTTGGAGCCAGACTGTGTCAGTAAGCTGGGATTAGTCCATATTAACCATTAGTCTGAGTCAAGATTGCTATGGCAACCACTCTGGCCAATCAGGAGTGAGCTTGTTGGATGTTCACTGAAACTGTTTCAATCAGAAGTTTTGAACGCTCCACGTAAGACAACATACTTTTATTGAGGCATCTGATTGGACAGTTTATAACTTGAATAACTGCCAATAAAGATAAATATTGTGAAAATAAATAGGATTATAAAGAACGTGTTTTTAAAAAGTTATGATTATCCTGACAAATACATTGACTGAGAAATAGTTTTATATTTCTCTATAGAAGCTTATGGCTAAGCCGTCACTGTGACTTCCTGGTACGGCAGCCGCCATTTTGAAACCAGTCGACAGTGATTGGTTGGAGTCGGTCTGAGTAAAGTTTTTACTGTCGCCAATCATGAGTGAGCTTGTTGGAAGTCCACACCTCTTCTGTTTAAAGCAGCTCAGGACGATCTGTCAACAGTTGTGGTGGGGGTCAGCAGGCACCACATGCTTTAACTGAGGCTTCTGATTGGTCAGTTTATAACTTAAATAACTTGTGATTAAGAAAAAAATATGATTAAAAAGAAGGTGTTATGAAGAATGTATCAGAGAAAGTATCGTTATTCTGACAAATAAAATGTAACACAGTATTAGCTGTCTATTTTTCAATAGATTTGTATGGGATTTTTGCTTCTTGGAACCAGCGGATACTTCCTGTTTGAGACACGGGGGGGGGTTAGGTGAAGATGTCCAGTGAATAGACAGTCAATGGTGGTAGAGTAGGATCATTTATCATGTTAACATTGATAGCTGGACTGCAGTATCTCTGTCTTTCACAAGAAACAGAATACTGAAAGGGTCTGGGGGGGGGGGTTACTGACGGCAAGTTCAGGTGAAACAATGAAAAAGGAATAATTTGTTCTGTGAGGGCGTGGAGGACACTGAAGAGGCTTTTTGTGGTTTCTCCAGATGGGTTGTGAAAGGAGAGACAAGTGACCAGTGAAGATTTTCAGTAATAGAGTAATCCTTGGGAGTTTTTGACTAGAATAATGCAATATCTTGAGATCAGTATCAGCAGTTACTGGAGGGGCGTGGTTGACGACAGAAGTGGTAACGACGGGTATTTGCTTGAGCGTGGTTGGAGAACAGAATCAGGGTCAGTACCAGAGGCTTAGACTGAGTCGTGGTCAGAAGTTGAAGCAACGTCGATACATGGATGGAGCTCTATGTGGACTTGAGAAGAAATGTGGTCAGAAACAGAAAAAAAGATTGGCAAGAACATGGAACGAGAAGGGAAACACTACTATAGATCTCCATCAAGGCTATCCCTGCAGAGCAGCACACATGAGAAGTCTGATAACACTGGAGGATGGGCGGAGAGCATGACATCTGCAGACAACAGACGGCAGCCGTACTTGTTACTGAGCCGGCAGAACGAGTGACCAACCCCTATTATTCCACAAAACTATTCCGTCCAATTCTTCATTTTTGGGACAACATAGTCAATATGACTTTCAGACTACTGTATGTTTCTGCTGTTCAGAATTATATAGTCAATTTCAGACATTATTGGTTCACTGTTTATAAAAAGGGGATCCTCGGCACTACAAAATGTAAGCAGCAAATGAAGCTATAAACCATTTGTGCTGATGGCAGTGATACTTCTATCATTATTGTAATGAAAAAAAATATTGATACATTTCATGCCCTATTTATTTAGTGCAGGCATGACATCCTTGAAAAAAGTGTATTTTTTTTTTTTACCTACATAGCAATAAAGCAGGGTATGTCATGTATTAGGAACAGACATGGTGTTACCCAGTTGGTCTCCAGGGTGTCTACGGTTCAGCTATTTAAAACAAGAAGCAACTAGACTGTCGTAATAGGTCATTGAAAGTCAAGTAGCTGGTCTGTGATCTCTCATGGACAATGTCTGTCTCAAACGGTTTATTTTTTTAAAAACAGGTAGACTATGGCAAACTGTTGTCTTTGGGTAGAATGGAGCCCAAACAGCTGTGACAATGATGACCTGTTTCTACATTTTACCAAACCACTATCAGATTTTTTGTCTTTAGAACCTCTTCAGTGTAAATCTATGATGACAAATGATTCCAAATAGATATGATTAGTAATTCCGGCAAGTCAATACTATCTAGTTTGTATTTCATGAAGCTCCCAAACGTGTTAGCAACGCGTTAAAATAAAACAGTCCGACAGAGCTACATGTTAGTGCATTCAGAATAACACCCAACCTTGCTAGCAACTTGTAAAGAAAGGACTGGTACCGACAAAACAAATGTTACTGTGACTATGCTAACTCCCAAATGTGATAAAAATATATTTAATTAACACAGTTCAACAATGCTACATGTTAGCTGTGTTAGCACATTCAGAATAACACCTAACCTTGTTAGCGACTCAAAAAATGGACCAATACTGCTATCTTTTAGCCTTAAAAAAAGACTTAGGTTAGTCAGAATAGCTAGCATGTAGCTGAAATATTAGCTAAACTCTAAAAAGGGGCTATAAATAACTGGAAAAAAGCCTCAATTAGCCAAAACAGCTATCATATAGCCGAAATATTAGCTAAACTCATAAATAGACTAAAAACAACTGGAACAAAAAGCCTAAACTAGCCAAAACAGCTAGCACCTAACTGAAAAAAATAGTTAAACTTCAAATAGCCTGACAAACTTCAAATAAAAAAACAACCAAAAACACCTAAATTAACCAAAACAGTCAGCGTGTAGATATTAGCCTAACTCCAAAACACCCTAAAAAACGTATAAAAAGCATAAATTAGCCAAAACAGCTAGCATGTAGCTGAAATATTAGCTAAACTCCAAAATAGCCTAAACAATTATTAGTAAATGCTAAAATAGTCCAAAAACCTAGCATAATGCTAGTTTTTAAAACTTTGAAACCGTAACTAGCATAATTATGAATAAGAAAAAGGCGGGAATATTATTCTAGAAAAAATCAATTTAAACCTTAAATAACTTTCAATATTTTACTCTCCATAAAAATGTCAAAGTTATACAAGTTAGAAATAAGCGCAAGATAACATTGTAACATTGGGCCATTATTAACAATAAAATATAATGATCTGGAGGGCCGGATCTGGCCCCCGGGTCTTGACTTTGACACATGTGATTTAATGGATTTAAAGGATTTTTGAAAAAAATAATGCATTTTTGGAGTTAGGTTTGTTGCCAGCTGTAGTCTTTGACAAATACACGCCTGATAGGGAAAGTTATACATTTGAAATTCAAAACCAAAAATAATATATTTAGAAATGATCGTCATTTAATCTTACCATTTGTTTCTTGGCTCTTATTACTCCTGTTTTTCACCACGTTCACATCAAGGTCATGTTGCTTTTGTGGTTTGGCCTGTGTTTGAGATGAAAGAGTCAGTCGGTCTGGGTCTGAACTGTCAGTCTAAGCTGAGATGAGACAGATGGAGACGCCTGTGAGGAAGCAGCCCGGGCCTGGGTGCATGTTCCACTTCTCCTTGTTTGTAGGTTTTCTCTCCGAGGGTTATCACTGCTTGCTGGGCTGCTAATGTGAGACGTTTAATGTCCTCAGTGTGTGTATGTGTTGGATTAGCCTCCTCCCGCTGTGCAGGATGATCTAACACATATGGGAGGCTTGTCTACAACACACACATCTATATTTGTATCTGTCTCCAGTCCAGAAGCAGTGGTGGGGATCCTGCTTGACATCATGCAGCATCCATTCCCCACGTTGTCTTTAGACCACTGCATCCCTAAAACAGATTCAGACCAGAGCCCTTAACTTGTCTTGAAGGTCAGTTTGTTTTAAATGTCCTCACAAGGTTTCTAAATGTTATCTGTCCCCACATGGATAGCTGTACGAGTACACACACATCCACACTGAGCTGCAGAGATTCAGCTTATTGATTAAAGCATCAGTTAGCTCTTCTGTGAACCTGACTGGGTTCATTGTGTCGTATGGGTGGAAGTGGTTTAAAATAAAGTGAAACTCACAGTACCATCAGTCTGCTGAGCTGAAAAACTGTTTTACACATCATTTGTTGGGACACGTGCTTCCCCACAGGCGATGTTAGCAACCGGCTAATAAAGCTAATGTAGAAAAATTGACAACAGTCTCTTTTCAAACAAGATATGAAAAAAGGTTGTTTCCTTTACCTGGTTTTGGAACCGCAGTAGCACTAGGTGCTAATAATATTAGCATCTTAGCTAGCAAGCTGTAACTAGCATTTGTTTCCTTGTCTATCTTTTTAGCAATTACCACAATTATGTAAAGGAAAATCAGGTAAAGACTTGCTTTAGCCTTTGTATTAAGCCACAATCACACCACCTTTGGCAACGCGTCCTCAAGCGACCACTTCCAATGAAAAGTCCATGTAATAGTGCGTTTCCATTATTAAAACTCTTGTGTTCATAGCTAGGCAAGTTTCTACAACCGTTTTCGGGTTCTGCATACAACACACGCAGCCATTGAACGTGCATATTTGAAAGCGACTTATAGATGGTGTCCCTTTTTACTCACGAAAGTGCCAACTGTTTGAAAATTGATTGTGAAGGAGAAATGGATAATTGTGGTTTGTGTCCAGAATTGTATGACACCAAGTCTTCCGTATATCGGAAATAGCTAAACATTTGTACCGCGTCAACATTTACAATTGAAATTGAGCATTTTCCAACTGTACACGCACTAGCATAGTAAAAAAAGAAAAGAAGAATCCCCTCCCTGCTTGTCTATTGTGAACAAAAGTCTAGTGCGTTCTTGAATGTGCGTCACATGCCTACTGTCTTTGTAGCTTTTTGTAGTTCTTTGTGAATATCTAAGACCCTCTGTTGATTACTCAGTTTTTAGCTAGCACTCTGGTTGTCCTGCATTGAACTAAATATCAATTCCTTAGTAAAGAAAGTACTGGAGAAATAATACATCAGTTTTAGGCCATCAGTTCACCAGTAGCTCATGTTGTAACCTGACACCCCCTCAAAAGGTGCATGTCAAATTCATGGGCTTGATGCCATCTACATCTGTAAACTAGTGTTTTCAGTGCTCTAGCATTTCCCATATTGTGCTTTTCCAGCTCGTTGTCAGTAATCAATACTGTGCTGAGATAAGGTGGTTGAAGCTCAGTGGATTAAGTAGCCAGGCTGCCAATTGGTTGGTTCAAACTACAGTCAGTCTTGTTGTCTTTAGGGGTGATAGGATATTTCTCAGAGTATCCCCATGTAGAAGTGTCTAAGTAATTCTTTTTTGAAGTAATAGAAGTATACTTTGTATTTATAATTTCTACAGTTCTGACGTTTACGACTCTAGTCTGGACGTCACCTAAACATGCCTTTGTTTTCCTTTAGGTTCTGGTAAAGGGGAGTCTGTCCGGGCGGTCGATGTCTTGACGGTGCTCAGAGAAAAAGTGGCCTTTGTGTCGGGTAAGACCCTCTGATGACGCTTTTACATTTCAGCTTTTGTGTTATTGTAACATGCATGGCTCAGAGTCGTCGTGTGACCTCCAGGTGGACGCGACAAACGAGGTGGACCAATCCTCACCTTTCCTGCCAGGACCAATCACGATCGAATAAAACAGGAAGACCTCAGCCGCCTGGTTACTTACTTATCAACTATCCCTAGGTACGGCAGACGGAACTTTTCTTGTCTTCTTCTAAAGCTGCGTTCACACCAAACACGATTTGTGTGTCAGGGGGATCCAGTTTATATGTATAGACCCGATCCGAGGTCTCGTAGTGTGTTTTGGGCATTAGGTGCAGCACAGCTATTAGAGAAAGCGTAATTTGGGTGGCACAACAAAATTTCTGACGCGGGACATCATATTCCCTGAGTGTTCAAATATCTGAACTTTGGCTAAGAGTTTCCATTAGGTCAACCTATCAGGAACTTAGCGCCTGTGCCACCATCCATCCATCTTCTTCCGCTCATTTGGGATTGGGTTGCGGGGGCAGCAGTCTAAGCAAAGATGCCCAGACTTCCTTCTCCCCTGCCACTTCCTCCAGCTCCTCTGGGGGGACCCCGAGGCGCTCTCAGACCAGCTAAGAGACATAGTCTCTTCAGAGTGTCCTGGGTCTTCCATGGGCCTCCGCCCAGTGGGACATGCCCGAGACTCCCCTTCAGGAAGACTTCCAAGAGGAATCCGGACCAGATGCTTGAGCCACCTCAACTGGCTCCTAGAGGAGCAGTAGCTCTACTCCGAGCTCTCTCCGGGTGACAGAGCTTCTCACCCTATCTCTAAGGGAGCCCCCAACCACCCTCGAGAGGAAGCTAGTCTGGATCTTGTCCTTTCGGTCACGACCCAGAGTTCACGGTCATCGGTGACGACTGGAACGAAGATCGACTGGTAAATCGAGAGCTTTGCTTTCTGCCTCAGCTCTCTTTTCACCACAAGAAACCAGCGACCACATAACGGCCTCTCCAATCCACCTGTCGATCTCACGCTCCGATCTTCCATCACTTGTGAACAAGTCCCCAAGATATTTGAACTCCTCCACCTGAGGCAGGAGCACTCCACACACCGAGGTACCTTTATCCTGTGGCACCTTGATGATATAATCAACGGGTGTAGTCCACAACCGTTTATAAAATACAGCAAATGTTTCTATTCAGACCATGGGTGCCCAAAGTGGGGCCCGCGGGCTAAATTTGGCCCACCGAAGGTTATCTTTTGGCCTGTCAAGTTATGGCTGTGGAAGCCGTGTGTGTTTAGCAACCGAGCATGTTGTCCGTAAAACATGTGGACAAGCACTCTTTGAATTACCGTAATTCCTGAACGCTCCTCCCACACATGGCGGTTAATTAACACTTTTTTGAACAACCTATTTAGCACCGTAATAAAATAGATGCGTTGGACATAAATTGCTGCGCAAATTGTGTTCGGTGTGAACGAATGAGACCTGCTAGAAGCTATTTCAGCCCAAAGTTTTTTTTCTAAACTGTGTGAGTCAGTGAAGGACTGGCAGAAAAACTGACAGTTTGACAAAAGTGTGAGGTTAGAAATGTGTCAGGAGAATCCCCGCTGGTCATCGGCTGCTTCTCCGTCAGTGAGGATGTGCGTGCGCGTGGCTTCACGGTGGTGGTGGACATGCGGGGCAGTAAGTGGGACAGCGTGAAGCCGGTGCTGCGGACGCTACAGGAGTCCTTTTCCTCAAACATCCACACGGCGCTGCTCATCAAACCGGACACCTTCTGGCAGAAACACAAGACCAACCTGGGCAGTGCCAAGCTGAGTTTTGAGGTATTGAACAGTCTGTAAAAACAAAAACTGAGGATTTTTAGGGCTTTTTCACAGTGAGCAATAAATCTCTCCTTATCTTCAGACCAGTCTGGTGTCAGTGGAGGGTCTGTCCCGACTTATTGATCCCTCTCAGCTGACCTCTGACCTGGGAGGCTCGTTGGAGTACGACCATGTGGAGTGGACTGAGCTGCGTCTTGGCTTAGAGGAGTTCTCAGGGGCTGCCACGCAGCTGCTAGCCCAGCTGGAGCAGCTGGAGGCCGGGCTGAGCCGCATACCCGAGCCTCAGGACGTTGACGAGGCCCGCAAGTGAGTGTTTGATCGCCCGCCATGTTGACGGGGGAGGATTCAACTAACTTTCACTGTCGCCTGCCCAGACTCCTGGAGGAGCACGCTCGCCTCCGCAACACCATCGCCACCGCGCCCGTCGACGCCCTCGACCGAGAGGGGAGGAGCTTGCTTCAGCGGATGCGCCTGGGGTCATCCCACGGCGAAGCCGCCAACGAAAGCGGGGGCGGCGGGGGCACCTGGTTGTCAGGTGGAGCCGACTTCCAGAGCGTGGCGCCGAAGGTTTCGTCTTTATTGGACCGGCTTCAGGGCGCTCGCACTCACTTACTGCAGAGCTGGGGCGATAAGAAGCTGCACTTGGACCAGGCGCTGCAACTCCACCTGTTCGAACAGGACGCCACCAAGGTTTGTTTACCTTCCTCTGCTAGCTTAGCTGCTAAAAGTGCTTTTATTTTTAAACTGTTCACTATTAATAAGCTGAACTTTTTCTGTAAACTGTTTTTTTGTTTAAAGTTACAATAGTAACTTTTTAGAAATAACTTTAAAATCAATTTTGATACTTTGACAGTTAAATCTCTTTCTCTGTTGTTACACACACTATTTATTTTTTTCTCATCAGTGAATGTGTTTTTTTTTCCACATTTAGATATTTTACAAAGCATTTTTGAACATTAATAATGACTCTTCTCTAAATGTCACTAAATCTATGTTTAAGTTCTCACCTGAATCTTTAACTTCTAACAGAACTTTCTGGTGCCCTGGATTTTAAAAGCACTTTGGACACAATTCTCAATACTTTTTTTGTTTAAACTGCCACTATGATGTCACAGAATTCACAAACTGAAAACCTAAACAATATGAGCATTTTAGGATGATTATTTTTGAATTAATGTGTGTTCTGATGATGAAAAGTTGAAGGTTTAGTAAGAAAAAAAAAACATTTAAACTCTTTTTTTTAAACTAAAATTGTTCACACGCAATGCATTGTGGTCCATATTCTCCAATCTAGCTAGCATCAAGGCATACTTGTTTTTCGCTGAGAATTCTGGGAAACTTTTTTGGGCGCTCTACTTTGGACAGCACTACAAAATGAGTGTAATAATAGTGAAGGAATTCAAATATAGCCTAACACTGTCTTAGCTAATAAGCTAATCATTTACTGTTAGCATTATTATATTTTTTTAGCTAGTTTTACCTCATGTAGCATATATTTTGTAGATTTTATTTTCCAAATTCTCTATTAACTTTTTCATTTTTACTTCTACTGTAATTGATTATTTTAGTTTTTTTACATTTAGTTTTTGCTTTTAATCATTAGAGAAACATGTTTTTTTACAGTTAACACATGTTTTTGTGTGTGTGTTTAAAGACCCACTCCAATTAAAATTTTCCTCATGATGGAGGACATATATAGAATACTTTAGGATTAAAATTGCATTTCTGAGTACCGTATTCTCTGGAGTAAAAGTCGCAAGAACTTATCAAGAAGAAGAAAACCATATATCAGTCACTCTGGAGTATAAGTCGCACTCTTGGGAGAAAACTCTGATGTTTCAGAACAAACCCGCCAAGCTAGCTAAATAAATAAATAAACACAAGAATACTAATCTTTTGATCTGTATAATAAAAGTATCAACGTTTTAGCGGAAAACAACCAGATTCTCTTCCTTGTTTGTTTTGGACGACACTTCTTCTGCCACCGTCATTAGCAAATACTTCGGATAAAGCGCCCTCTAGCGGTTGTTAGAGGAAACAAAGGACAACTAGTGTTTACTGGGAAAGTATAAATATAAGCCCATTTATGTCTTTAAAAACACAAAAATTCATTGGATTCCTGACGTGACACAAACAGAAAGTCGCTCCTGAGCACAAGTCGCACCCTTGGCTAAACTAGGAAAAAAACTGCTAAAATATTCTCCCTCGCTGCAGAAAATACTTCTTAAAAACCAAAACAGGCTTTTAAATTTTGGCTAAAAACAGCACAATCGTAACTAAAGCAAAACACTTTGAAAATAGATAAAAATATATTTGGAGTGGGAGTTTATGGACATTTTCCTTGCATGAGGGGACCTGAACATCTGTCTGAAGTCTAAAGTCTTTCTCTCTCTGTACCTGTCATGGTTGTCTCTGCTGCAGATGTCAGAGTGGATCGCTCACAGTAAAGAACTCTTCATGCAGAGTCTGGCAGAAGTCGGTCAAAACCACCAGCACGCCCTCGACCTACAAACGCAGCACCAGCATTTCACCGCCAACTGCATGGTCTGCTTTTTTTTTTTTCTGGATGTGTGGGTTTTTTAAGCTCCAGAACCAACGCATCTCTATGTGTTTGTCCAGAACGGCAGTGTGAATGTGGACAGCGTCGTCACCGTAGCTGCGAGGCTCGCCGAGGCTGGCCACTACGGAGCGGAGCGGATCGCTTTGGTGTCGTCACGGCTACAGGAGGACTGGAAGTCAATGACAAGTGCACTGGAGGAGCGCAGCAACATGCTCGCCATGGCAACCGGTTTCCATCAAGGAGCAGAGCAGGTGAATTTTTTTTTTTTTTGGGATAACATACCTTCAGGGCCGCCCGTCCACCTGTCTCACACACGTTTCCTGTCTGACTAGTTCCTCGCCCGAGTGGAGGGATGGGTCAAGCTGTGCTCTGAGGGACCGTTGCCATCGACGACAGCCGAGCTGGAGCCTGCAATAAAGAAACACCAGGAGCTCAATGAGGAGATTTCCGCCAACTACACACAGGTATCAGTGTCAGTTCCACAGACGGTCCGCTCTTTTATAGACCCAACAACAACTACTTTTCTTCGCACAGGTCAGTGAAAGCGGGAAAGCGTTACTGGAGGTCCTTCAGCGTTGCCCAGCGACAGATGCTGATGAGTCAGCAACTAAGCCAGACTTCACTGCCGCCACACACTCCATCATGGGGGTTCTGCACCAGGTGATGCAGGTGAGGGTCGATCAGATCAT
Source organism: Oryzias melastigma (assembly GCF_002922805.2). NCBI lineage: Eukaryota > Metazoa > Chordata > Actinopteri > Beloniformes > Adrianichthyidae > Oryzias > Oryzias melastigma. The sequence continues at coordinate 15,595,953 of NC_050513.1, read as the reverse complement.
TCAGCTGAGCAGCAAACAAGTCACAAGTCACTGATGTGGAATTTTATTTCATTTTTTGTTGTTGTGCAGGGTCATCATGAGGTAGAGGGGGCGTGGCAGCACCGTAAGCTCCGCCTCCACCAGCGCCTGCAGTTGTGTGTGTTTCAGCAGGATGTTAAACAGGTTCGGTTATACCGGTCCAAACGTCAAAATGACACTGAATCTGATCTTTAGTGCTGTATTAAACGTCCCTGATTATTCGTGGCCGTGTCAAACTGCCGCTACGTACATTTTTTCGCATCTTCCGCGATACATGTGTGATATGCGTTTCTTGCATTCGTAATTTGTGTCCATGTTCCCAAATGTCCGTTGATAAGTTTTGGCCAACGGGTCTTTAAGTGAATTTGGTTTTAAGCTTTTCAAAATTTTTGTTTGTTTTTAAATTTCGCAGTTTATGTGTATTTTGAGCATTTTTTCGCATTTTAAATGGAATTATAAATCTTATGCAATTGTGCGTGATTTTTGCAAGATGCTTACGCAAATTTCCACAACCATTCCAATTATGGGACTTTTCATTTACACACCACCTATGTACAACTTTAATACGGTGCATATATTACGTTAAAATTGCGTAATTGACACACAAATCACTAATGAATGACATATAAACAGAGCAGTAATCAGACAGTTCATTCATTCGCATATTTTGTGATAAATATCACATTTATATGGTACATAAGTTGGCCGATCTTTCACCCCTCCACCTGTCTAAACTGATTGGGAGACTCCCCCTCCCCCGTCTGGCTCGTCCGGGTGGGGGAAGGGGTCTCTTGTGGGGCACAGGAGGAAGTTGGGGGATTTCTTTACAGTGATCTGAATATCAAAGTGAAGAAATTCAATGAAGCGCGGGTTTATGTTTTGCGGGAGGTTTAATTGTGATACATCTGTGAAAAATTCACATATAGACCACGACTTTTCTCACTTTTTTCATGTATATTCGTGTATGAACATTCTTCATCCGTATAAATTGTATATAGCGGGAATGTGACACGGACTTTAGAATAAAGTTACACTCCAATTTTTCCAAGCATTCCGAGTTCCCCTTTTAATGATGATTATACTGGTTTTAGTTCTGCCCAGTTTACTATTTATATAACAAATACCCTTTTCCTTTTACTTTTTTTTGTCTGCTCCAGATTTACAACAATTTGACTAAAGAAATACTCAGAAAATTCCATTTTAAGCTAATTTTCTTTATAGATGTCTCCCATCATCAAAAAAATGCAGCAATAACATGTTAAAAACACTAATTTATTTAGGAGAGAATGGAAGAAATACATCAGGCCAATAAGGGCAGATTTTATTTGACTTTGAAACAATGACAATTCAGATCTCAATCAGCAAATTTCTACAACAATGATTTGGCTTTATGCTAATTTCCAGATTCTCCTCCTACCTGCTTCTCCTTCAGGTGTTGGACTGGGTGGAGCAGCATGGCGAGGTGTTCCTGAACAAACACACAGGTGTGGGGAAGTCCTTGCACCGGGCGCGGGCGCTGCAGAAGCGGCACGACGACTTCCAGCAGGTGGCGCAGGTAAAACCCAGAGACATTCGGTTTAAGGATACAAAAATAGGAACTTTCTGACTAGTTTGCCTTTGTGAAGGTGCAACAATGCAGATATTCGTTTGTGTCCCATACGATTTAGAACACCTACACCAATGCGGAGAAGCTTCTGGAGGCAGCAGACCAGCTGGCGCAGTCTGGAGAGTGTGAGGAAGAGGAGATCTACCAGGCGTCCCGAGACCTGGAGCTGCGAATGCAGGTACATACGACATATGTGAGGATGTTAAACGGAGCAGTTCTGAGTTGCTTACGTGGTTTCTGTGCACTTCAGGCCTTTATTCAGCGAGTAGAGCAGAGGAAACTGCTGCTGGACCTCGCCGTGTCCTTCTACACTCACACCAAGGAGGTAGCACACCTGCTCACGTTTGATTTCCTTTCGTTTTCGTCCTCTGACTTTTCTTCTCCTTCATTTCCCCTCAGCTGTCCGCATGGATGGACGGCCTCCAGAAGCAGCTCTCCTCGGACCTCCTGGTGTGCCCGGACACGGTGGAGGCCCTGCAGGCTCTGATCAGCCAGCAGCAGCAGCAGCAGACCAACACTCAGGTACCGGCAACGACTCCGACCTCTGACCGGAAGTCTAACAACGACCTAACACCCCTCCCGACCCTTTACCTCTAACCCTCACACTAACCCAACGTCTAACCCTGACCCACAGGAAGCTGCGATGAGTGTCATCCGGGAAGGAGAAGACCTCATCCTGCAACTCAGGTACACACAGACGTGTGGGTGTTCCTCTGAGGTCGTCATGGGGGTTTCTGGTTTTCTGCAGCAGAGGTCACAGTGATGATTTCTGACACATTCCTAGATATCTTTGTTTTTTACTCTCTGGCTCAGATGAATTATGGATGACTGTATTTTTTTTTTAATATTATATGCAAGGTTGGAGTGATTTATAGATAAGGCGCCAGCTCTGGTCGACCTTGTTTTTAAACTGCACAGATACTTGTTTTTCTGCATTTTGTTTCTCTGGATTATGTAAAACCTGCAGGAGTGCACATCACTGCCTCCATTAGTTTGTATGGATCCTGTAAAAGGTTGTTTTTAGTAAGTGGTTTTTAGAGCAGAGCGCGTTTTGCTGTGATTTCTAGTTAATGCAGAATCAGTGGCTGCGTTTGTGTTTTTGCTTTATCACCATGAGCCTGGTGTGACTGACAGGAAGGACGAATCAAAACAAAACATGACCAAAATCACCATCAAACTGAAGGGCACAATCCTCTTAGTACCACTCCACAGAAGTGTTGGTGGGGGACCCAATATGCACTAAACCGGGTTTGGTGACAGAAACTGAACATTTAACCAAAACATGACAAAAACCATGGAGAAACACAAAGTATGGCAGAACATTGCAGATGATCTTACAGGGATTAACTGAAAACCAGACATCTAAATAGGCTGACGGTAATTATCATAAATGAAGACAGCTGTGGACCATGAACCTGAAGCCAGTGTGACTGAGGGACAATCCAATACAAAACATAATAAAAAATCATAACAATTGACAAAACCCAAATCAAAGTTCACAATCCTGACAGTACCCCTCCCCAAAAGGGCAAATCCCAGATGGCCTGAAACAAAAACAACAACAAAAAAACACCTGGATGGAGGGAACATGGAAGAAAAACAAAAAAGGAGAAGCATTCTCGACAACTCTTCCCAGGGTCAGGAAACATGAAGAGGAGCATCCCCGGCAACCCTCCTCTGAAACAGGAAACAGACAAGTGGGGTGAGCAGTGACCATCCTCAGGGACAGGGAACAGTAAGTGTGGCGTCGGCAACCCTGTTCAGGGATAGACACAAGAAGAGGAGCAGCCCCGATGACCCTCCACAGGAACAGGGAGTTGGAAGGATGACCCAGGAGAACCCCTCCCAAGGAATAGGCAGGAGGGGGACCAGTCCTGATGACCCTCCTCTGGGACAGGACACGTAAGGAGGAGGGTGATTGGGACCTTCCTCAAAGAGAAGACACATGAAGAGAAGCAATCCTGGCAACTCTCCTTAGGAAAAGGACGGATGGAAGTGAAGCAACCCCGATTATCCTCCTCAGGAACTGGGCACATGAAGTGGAGTGACCTTGATGACCCTCGTCACGGATATGAAATGTGAAGAGAAGGGTGGTTGGGACCCTCCTCAGGAACTGGACACATAAAAAAGATTGCCCCAGGTGAGTCTTCTCAGGGACAGGATGGATGAAGTGGAGTGACCCTGGAGCCCCTCCTCAGGAACAGGGCACATGAAGAGGATCTACCCCGAAGACCCTGCTCAGAAACAGGGCACATGAAGAGGATCTAACCCAGACACCCTCCTCAGGATCAGGGCACATGAAGAGGATCTACCCCGAAGACCCTGCTCAGGATCAGGGCACATGAAGAGGATCTACCCCGGAGACTCTCCTCAGGAACAGGGCACATGAAGAGGATCTACCCCGGAGACTCTCCTCAGGAACAGGGCACATGAAGAGGATTGAACCCAGAAGACCCTCCTCAGGATCAGGGCACATGAAGAGGATCTACCCCGGAGACTCTCCTCAGGAACAGGGCACATGAAGAGGATCTACCCCGGAGACCCTCCTCAGGGACAGGACACATGAAGAGGATTGAACCCAGTGACTCTCCTCAGGAAAAGGAAGGGACATGAAAAGGAGCGGCCTTGGTGACCCTCCCCATGGACTATAAAGAAGTATGATCCAGGATCTTTGTTAGGAATGGATATGCCGGATGTGGCATGGCGTGGCTATTAGGGGTGTGCCAAAATATCGATATTGCGATATATCGCGATATTTAGTCCTGCGATCGATTCTCGATGGGTTCTCACCAAGTATCGATATTATATTTTCATTTAAAGAGGCGTCTGAGTCGCGCGCCGGAACTATGGGCGCACGCTGCGTCGGACTTTTAATAGCGATGCACGCGCTCATTCGGGAGAAGCACCGGTGAGATACAGGCTCTGTAGCGCGTGTGTGAAGCATGCCTACCTGTCAGCATTTATCCTCCATCTGTAGGAGATCCACCCGGTAAGAAGTGACTTTGTCTGAGCGCTAGAATGTCAGCGATCACTTACTTCCTGTTTGCTGTGGGAACTGAGCGCGTGCTACGCAGTTGTCTGTGTATGCTTCAAGGAGCGTCGGAATTTTCGCTTTCATGCACTTCAATGTTTAACCTGCTGCTGTACGGTGTAACTTTGATAAATTTATAATGTGACGTTTTCAAACAATGTAATCATTTGTTGCTAATGTTATTTTTAAAGTAATTCTTAAATAAAAAAGCAGGATTTGATGTATGAACTTAAATTTAAATGTAATTAAACTAAAGTACATGAATTCACTGTAAAATTAGGGAGAATGCTAATTAATTGAAGCACTTAAAATTATATTTATTGCCATTATTATGTGTGTTTTAAGGATTTTACCTATTGACTGCTGACTGACCAAATGGAAAAATGATAAAAAATGGAAAAATAATCTCAAGTAACAGTCTGAGTAAATCAGCCTTTATTTTTGGATGCTCAGCCCTTTTCAAGTGAGAGAAAAGTGCACAAAAAATTAGGTCAATTTTGAGAGAGGCTGTAAAACATTATATTCATCATCCTTTGGGGTGACGTTCTTTTGGAGGTAGATAGCTGTCACTACTTGACTTATTTAATATTTGTTCTGTTTACAACAATTCTGCACTAAGTAGTGTCACTGCTGATCATGTTTACTATTGTTAACATTGAATCTGACAGATAATTCCAATTCAGTTGTTGTCAATGTTTGTCAAAGACATAGTTTTACTGATTTCAGCAATTTTGCACAAAAGTGTCTATAATTTGTTGCACAAAATAAGAAAAATTGTTTAGTATGATTGTGTTTAAGGTAAAAAAGATAAATGGGGATATATTTCCCCCCAAAAACATGTTCTATATAATGGTAGTTATTAGAGAGGATTTTTACCAATTATCGCAGTATCGCGATATTATCGATATCGTGAGCCATGTATCGCGTATCGTATCGTATCGTGAGGTACCCAGTGATTCCCAGCCCTAGTGGCTATAAAGGGGCTGCTTAAGATTCTTTAATAGAGTCAGTATGGTATGGTGAGATGTGGACTGCAATGGAAAAAACAACTAATCAAAGCAAAACATGACCAAAAACATCACAAAAGTGCACAGTCTTCACAGTTTCAAGAAAAATATTTATTCTTAGACCATAGTTTCCACATGTTCTAGATTGCACACAATGTGTGGGATTTTTTTTTTTGTTTTCTAGAACACTTGCTTAGGAAGAGAATCACTTTGTAGATTTGTTCAATTGTATCTAGTTTTGCAATTATTCTAGAAATTTGTTGTTAGCCTGTACTGTGTTTGTCTACTATGCAGTTGTACATTGAAACAGGCATTTCTTTTAGTGGGTGTTGAGGTAAAAAATAATTGTTTTCTAGATTCAAGTGTGTCTTTTGTTGCATCTGACTCTTTTGCTGACTTTGTGGGCTCATTCCTAGTTTTTTTCTGGATTTTTCATTTGTGGTTGTGCGACAGGTGTGTATGCACTTTTTGTGTTAAGCTTTGAGCTTTGATTAATGTAAATGCGTGGGTTTGTTTTATGTTTTTTAAGTGTTTGGTGAATCTCAGTGAGTCAAAACATGATAACCAACTTGATCATTTAATAGTATCCAACAATAACAGTTTCTTTTATGAGTGGACCCTGAAAAACGGACTGGGAGGTTTAGAATCAAGCACAAAACCACAAAATCTTGGGTCTAGACCAGGCGTGTCCAAAGTCAGTCCAAGAGGGCTGGTCTCCTGCTGGTTTTCCAGAAACCCTGACGTATCTGCTGCTGATTACCTGGATCAGGTGTGCTTGGCCAATTAAGAACTTCAATGGCAGGAAAACATGTAGGATACCGGACTGATTTTGGAGACCCCTGGTCTCGTCGGTCCTAGTGGACAACGAACTAGTGATCCTTTTTAAGGGCAGAAGGTAGAATTGGGTGGAAGAGGGTTTTGCGAGACACCCCATGTGGTGAAAATACAGACAAAGTTCCAATTTTAAGACAAAAGAGACTTGTTTAGGCTGGAAAAAATGTGAGTTGTGTAGATATATTAGCCTGAAACAGCGAAGAAAACAATAAGCAAAATAATAGAAATTCAAATGTAGCATAGCAACCGGAGTGCAAAAGACTACTGACTTTATTTAAAATTTAAGATCATCCAACTTGTTTTTTATTTAATATTTTGAGCATCTAGGACTCATTTTCCAAAATATGAGGAACAAGAATTTCTTTTGTTTTGTTCTTTGTCATTTCATTGGTTAACAAGGATTTATTTCTGATACTTCGCCATTTGTATAGTCTATATGCAGTCTATGAATGTGTGTTTTTTAGGTCCGTACAGCTGTGTGATGGGAGTGTGCTTGTATTCCAGATTTCATATCTGGTAACTTGTTGAGTTTTTCTGGAGGGCATCACTGTTCCTAGTTTCTCGATCAACACTCATCCATCATCCCTTTGCTTCACTCTACCCAGTTTTATTTATTTATTTCCAGGTTTCTGTAACACATTTACAATTTTTTAACATTTCATAGAACTTTTTTTTTTTTTTTTTTGGTTCAGCAATATTTTTTGGCATCATTTGTGTTGTTCTCATAGCCTGCGTTTTGCTTTATTTGTCTTCAGCATCTCAATGTTTTGGGTTCGTTTGTTTTAGGCCTCAGGGCAGCTCGGTGGCCCATGTGGAATCGGTTTTGCAGCAACTGGAAGAGTCTCACGTTCAGCTCGAGGAACTTTTTCACCAGAGGAAGATCCGACTGGACATTTTCCTGCAGTTCCGCATACTGCACCAGTGCACACTGGAGGTACGGTTGGGTCGGAATACATTGCAAACCAAGCCCCTTCTCCTTTCCAATTAGATCAAAGTTTGGATTCCTTGCACGTCTGTGTGTTTCCTAGGTAACAGGTGAGATGGATGCTTGGAAACAGGACTTGGAAAAGCAATCCCAGGAATTTTCCTCAGAGAAGGTCGCCTCAAATCGTCTGGCTGAGACGAACCAGGACAAGCTGAGCCAGGACAAGCTGGCACTAGGACAGTCCCGGCTGGTGGAGTCCAGCCCGGAGGCGCTAACGCTAGCACAGCAGCGGATTCACAGGTAAGCAGACACACCTTACGCCAGAAGATGCTTTCAGCCAGATCTACACTGATGGACTTACTGATTCTCCAGGCACATGGAACGGAGGCTGGCGATGAACAACATGATATATGAGGTCATCCAGCAAGGCCATGACCTCCAGCAGTACATCTCGGAGGTGCAGGCATCAGGTAATCATCTACAGCTATGCCTAATTTGAAAATAAATGGTGCAGAAGTAGAGAAGTCGACCTTTGATCGGAAGATTGCTTGTTTGGTAGCTCCTCGCCTGTGTTCAGGTGTCCTTAGGCAAGACATTGGAGGTTATAGGTTGACGGCATCAGCTACGTTCAAAGTAGGATCGAAAACGCGTGTTCAAGAAATAACTTCCAATGAAAAGTCCAAGTAATTGCGTTTTTCAGGCTTCCGTGTTCGAAAATCTGGCATTCACGCATAGCTACACAAGTTTTTCAGTTCATTTTAGGATCTACGTACAAAAACATATGGTCATTGAAACGCCTGTGAAAAGTTAAAGCGTATGAGTAGTCAAGATTGCATCGCTACGACGTTTCACACCTTCCACCTGTAGGTAGTATTGGTAGTAAGGTAGTGCTAGTATCGGCTAACGACAGTCCAGTGTGAACTTCGTATCCTATAGAGCTAAGTTAACCCCGGTCGGGTTCAAGTAGCCACTTTCAATGAAAAATCTTTGCAAAAGCACGTCAACCCGAATTTTGGTTCAGACTTCTCGCGTTCACGTCTCGCTGTGGAAGTTTTTGAGAGGGACCTGGTTACAGCCAAGATGGTACCCAAACACGACATTAAAGTCATCAATAGCTGGCAGCGGAAATGTTGTAACCGTAGCCAGAAGCTGAAATTGTGTATATATATATATATATATATACTCGAAGATTCCTAACCGTAACCTTAGCCATTTTCTAGAGGAAGAGCATCAGCTTCGTTCGGACTTGAGTTGAGGGCTTCTGGCTATTGATGCTCAGGCGCCATTTTGGGTCCATGTTATTTTCTTAAAGTTTTTGAGTCCGGTCACGGGCGTTCATTGATCCCACAGTGGAAGTTAAGCCGGTTGAACTTCTTGTAGCCAAATAGGGACAATGCTGAATTGTGACCAATTTGGAACTCAGATTTGGTGGTGACGAGTGGGTTCGGTCCTTGACAAAACATGGGAGTACCAACTGTCGAAACACAATCACAAAGGAGACAATAATATTTGCCTTTTCGGCCCCATCGGAGTTATGCGATGTCAAGTCTTACATATATCACCACCAGCTAAATGCGCGTTTAAGAAAGACCGGTGTGATTCCAACCCTAATCCCCAACTACTACAAAAACATTTAGGGCCATGCTCATTTATTTTTCTTTTGTTTTTCTAAATGCTGGATATGACGTCACCGATTTCAGAAAGTGAAAATCAAATCAATGCGAATTTTTCACGATGTCTTTTTGTAACTCCACTGTGTTCTGATGATGAAAATATGGATGGTTAATTCAATTTTTCGCAAAAATTGTTCACCCACAATGCATTGTGGTCTATTTTCATTCATGTAGTGAGCTTTAATTTACACTACACACTGGGAAATTTCAAGTGCACTCAGATATGGAATTGTTGATTTGGACCGCACTATAAAATGGCGAACGCACAATATAGCACACAACGCTGTTGCGTAAGTACTAGCATAAAACGCTTAGTGCCTTCAAGAAATGTAGCAAATCGCTAACAAGTGAACTCCTTTTACCATTTATTTACTATTTTAAGCTAATGGTGGATGTGTTTATATTAATTCTCTGTCTGAATTGCAACTTCTTGCTCACAAATCAAAAGAATAACTGAGAAAAGATGCTAGCACAAAAAGTTCTCAGATTAGCTTAGCTGTCTTTTCAGAAAACTGCTAAAGTTTGAGCATTAGGGGGCTCTAGAAAGTTCCCAGAAAGATTTTATCGTGTCCCAAGGGTCCCCACACAAACATTTTAGTGCACGTGTCTGTTGTTTTCACCCTTCAGGATTTCTGTGACCCAGATTGTGGCTTTGCAGGGTTTCGGGGTTAGCTTGCGCGCTCCTGCTGCTCCCCGAGCGAAGCTGCAGATGCGCCTGATGGGTTTGGTAGATTTTAGGGAAGACATTTGCAGTAATGCTCGCTGAATCGGTGCCAAAGCTGCGAGGGGATGCTCCAAAACTCTTGAAATAAGTGGCTTAAATGGACAGACCCCGGGACTTCCGCCGTGTTAGAAAGGAGTTCCTGCGGCGCTTTAGTGGTGGTCTAAACGATGGTTCTTGAGGTTTCTGAAGCGCTTCCGCCAGGCCTCCAGAGGGCTTGTGGAATCGTAGCTGCTTTTGTTCATGAGATGGTTTCTTAATAAAGAAAAAAAAATCCTAAAAATATGAAGGATTTCCTGAAAATATCCTTTTCTGGAGCAGATTTTGTGACAGGGAAAGAGATTTGTCCGAGATTTGTGTCATCCATAACTGTTTGCTGTTTAAGTCAAGGGTTAGCCGTTAGCGCTTCAGGGGTTTAAACGAGGGGATCAAGAGGGATTTGGAATAAAAAAAACCTGGATGAGGTTAAATAAAAAAGATGGACGTTTATTTAATATTGCAGCAGAATGAAATGTTTTCTAGCTAAAAGCTGATGTGGAAACACGGTGAATTGTAATTGGATCAAAGAAAAATAGACACAGGAAGTCCTGAGCTGCGGTGCAGCCAATTCTGGAACACAGTGATGATATTAGGGGTGGAAAGGGGGGCAGAGAGGATAATGGGTGTGAGGGGGGGAAAAGGGGGACGGGGGGTTACTATGGAAACTGCTCTCTGAAGCACACTGCTGGTCCCCATGGAAACCAGCGCACTGAATTTGCACACACTCATCCATGCGCGCAGACGTGTGCGCAGACGCACGCAACGGATCCATCCGTGCACCTCCGAGCACCCACAATGCCGTCTGTTTGGAAGCAGGTATCGAGCTGTCGGACGTGGAGGGCGGGCTCTCCGCTCAGGTGGAGGAGCTGCAGCGCCTCCTGCAGGACAAGCAGAAGGAGCTGCAGCAGATCGCCGACCACGCGCACACGCTGCTGGAGCAGAACCTGCAGCTGAAGCACCTGCAGAGCCAGGTCAAGCAGGTAACCGGACTTGGGGGGCGGGGCACCCGGCCTTTTGAGACCAGAGGTCACGCTCACCGCCGTCTGTCCGCGCCTCCTTCTCAGGTGCTGGGCTGGATCTCCGAGGGGGAGGTGATGCTGTCCTCCTGCATGCTGAATTCCAGCTGTCTGTCAGAAGCGGAGCAGCTGCAGAGGGAGCACGAGCGCCTCCAACAGGCCATCGAGGTTACTGCACGCCTTCTTTTACACTCCAGAAAATGTTAATTTACATAAAAATGATTTTCCTATTGTGGATTTTTAAATATGAAAGTTTGGAAATGTTTGGATTAAGATGTGTGCAGATTCTCTCTTTAAACATATTATGGTCTACAATTTTTTTACACAAGATTTGAGCTGAAAACACATAAAACACACAGAAATGACCTTAAAGATTAATGCAAACAAGAGAAAAAAAGATCATCTTGAACGGATTGGATTACAAGATATTATTACAAGTAAGAGACACAAATCTTTAACCCACATAATGAAAAAATAAATAAATAATTCTGCAAAAATCTAATCATAAATGAGTTTTTTCAGTCACAGCAGCAGCTGATTTAATACAAGAGAAATTAAACAACTCTGTGAAGCAAACTCCTCAGAGGCGCTCCGCACATTTACCCCCTCATGCGCGGGGGTCAGGCTGATGTGTCAGTCAATCGCAGCGGACATATGCATTGGTTACCATAGTAATGCACCACAGAAAAAAAAAAAAAAAAGAGAGAGTCTCGGACGAAGATTCCTTTTTTGGCTGAAAGTCATGAGGACGGCCCGGTTCATATTCATGCCTTGTCGCCCCTCAGGCTCTGCTGCACGCCGACTCCCTGCAGAGGACCCATCAGGTGGCGCTGGCCCTGCAGCAGAGAGCCGAGCTGCTGGTCAGGTAGGGCTCTGAGTGATTGACAGTCTGTCCTCCTAATGAGAGCTTCTTTTGATCAGTAAAAAAAAAAAAAAAAAATCAAGAAATTGACTTTAAATATATACATTTATTTCCATTTCATTGAGGTAAATAACTGATTGAACCCTGTTACTGGAAAGATTTATTATCCAACACATTCTCATCCCCAAGTTGTCACATATTAACATTTGCTTAAGGACTTTTTGATGCTTTGGGTGTACCCAACTCGTCGTTTTTTGTCGTGCTGGATGTTCGTAAAATCAAGGTTCCGCAACCTCTGGGACCAGCTCCTGTAACGGATGGAGTACCGGATGTAGGAATGGATGTGGTACCAAGTGAATTAAAAGACGGGGTAAACAATGTGGTACTGGATGCCGTAACGGATCCAGTATCGGTTGCAAAAACAGATGGGGTACCAGATGTGGTAACGGATGAATTAACAGATGGGGTAACTAATGTGGTACTGGATGCGGGAACAAAGGCAGGACCAGTTATGGTAATGGATGGGATGGGGTACCAAATGCAGTACCAGTTGTGATACCATTTGCTGTAAAAGATGGGGTACCGGGTGCGTTAACGCATAGGATACTTGATATGGTAACGGATGTGGTAACAGATGCAGTAAGTATGGGGTACTGGTTGTATTAACCAATAGGGTACCGGATGCGGTAACAGATGGGGTACGGGATGGGGTACCGGATGTGATAATGGATGGGGTACCGGATGTGATAATGGATGGGGTAACGAATGTGATAATAGGTGGGGTACCAGATGTGATAATGGGTGGGGTACCGGATGTGATAATGAATGGGGTAACGAATGTGATAATGGTAACGGATGTGATAATGGATTGGGTACCGGATGTAATAATGGATGGGGTAACGAATGTGATAATGGTACCGGATGTAATAATGGATGGGGTACCGGATGTGATAATGGATGGGGTAACGAATGTGATAATGGTACCGGATGTAATAATGGATGGGGTACCGGATGTGATAATGGATGGGGTACCGGATGTAATAATGGATGGGGTACCAGATGTGCTAATGGATGGGGTAACGAATGTGATAATGGTAACGGATGTGATAATGGTAACGGATGTGATAATGGGTGGGGTACCAGATGTGATAATGGATGGGGTAACGGATGTGATAATGGTAACGGATGTGATAATGAATGGGGTACCGGATGTGATAATGGGTGGGGTACCAGATGTGATAATGGATGGGGTACCGGATGTAATAATGGATGGGGTACCAGATGTGCTAATGGATGGGGTAACGAATGTGATAATGGTAACGGATGTGATAATGGGTGGGGTACCAGATGTGATAATGGATTGGGTAACGAATGTGATAATGGATGGGGTACCGGATGTGATAATGGATTGGGTACCGGATGTGATAATGGATGGGGTAACGAATGTGATAATAGGTGGGGTACCAGATGTGATAATGAATGGGGTAACGGATGTGATAATGGTAACGGATGTGATAATGGATGGGGTACCGGATGTGATAATAGGTGGGGTACCAGATGTGATAATGGATGGGGTAACGGATGTGATAATGGATTGGGTACCGGATGTGATAATGGATGGGGTACCGGATGTGATAATGGGTGGGGTACCAGATGTGATAATGGATGGGGTACCAGATGTGATAATGGATTGGGTACCGGATGTGATAATGGATGGGGTACCGGATGTGATAATGGATTGGGTAACGAATGTGATAATGGGTGGGGTACCGGATGTGATAATGGATGGGGTAACGGATGTGATAATGGGTGGGGTACCAGATGTGATAATGGATGGGGTACCAGATGTGATAATGGATGGGGTACCGGATGTGATAATGGATGGGGTACCGGATGTGATAATGGATAAAGTAACCGATGGGGAACCGGATTTGGTAACGGATGGGGTACTGGGGTACCGCAGACTGGTCCTCGGTTCACATCCAGTACCGGTTCACTAATTTGTACCAGACGTGGTACCTTAAGCAAACAGGTAATGGGTTAGGCTTAGAGTACCAGTACTGGGTTAGGGTATCGATTCACATCCTGGAGGTTGGGGACCTGTGATTTAATAGGAACAGCCAGCACCTCAAAAGATGACGAGTGGGGCTCCCCAAAACGTCAGTGAGGTGGAGGGGGCCGAACCATACCTCCATGTGTGACAACTTAGGTATGAGAATGTGTTTTAGTCAGCACACAGTTCAGACGTTGTTGCATTGATGACCAAGCTTCTGCATTTATCTGGAGGAATTCTGGTCCAGCACACTGACCACATGGACATGGTCAATACTCTTTTTTACTGTTAAAATCGTTGATTTAATTAAGGTTTTTATTAGCCGTGTTAACTTTGAAATCAATATAAAGGCAAATTGAAGGATAACTGCTGTTTAAACTGATTTTCCTGATGCAAACAGCTCCTCTACAGTCATACGCACACAGATGAAATGAAATTAACCAGAAAATCAGGTCAATAACCGTCACTAATATTCAGAAAGACATTATTGGATATCGCAGCATCAGTTGTTTCTGCAGAGTCTCTTAGATATTACCCCTCTCATAGAGCCCCTTCTGCCATTGATTTCCCTCTGAGACTATTATCTGACACATTGTGAGATTGGTTTATTCCAGATCTATTTTTGCCATAAAAACTGTTTCTAGCTTCACACAAACTCCGTACATAAAGGTGAACATCATTAGGAAGCACACAACTGTCGTGTTTCTCCATTTAAACTGCATCCACTGCTGCCCGCTATGAACAATGTTTGGAAACAAGCAACAACTCTGCCATCTGTCACAGCCAGAAACACACTTCTCTACTTGTCTTGACAGCTTCTAAAAATCGTGGTGACACGTATCTAAGCAAGACAGCTGACACCTCTGATACTATTGTACAAGAAAACAGGCTACATGTTGGCAAAGTGGTTTAGTACTCTCATAAAGGCCCAGGTTCATATCCCGGCTGGGACCGTGTGCATACTGTAGGTACATTTTCTCCCACAGTCCAGAAAAATGCTTCAATTTTCAGGACACAGTTTCTTTCTTTCCATTATTTAATAAACAGAGTTCATTTTTCTCACTGGTGTCCAGTTTTTGTTATGGTCCCATTTTTGGTTTTCTCCCTATTCTTGAGCCAGGTCCATAACAATCTGATATTAGTGCTCCTGAACAAATAAGCCAAATGTAAACCAGTCAACTCTGATTTTGATCTAAGATACAGAGAAAGGAGAAGGTTAGACCTCCCTTTAATTATGTAATTAGCAAACGGGTAGTGAATGATACAAATGTTTTACATTTTATGCTGTAGGTAGCAGTTTCTCTTAGATACGTCTTCTCTGAAACTCAAAAATAGTAAATATCTAACTTAGCAAAGTAGTTAGTGAGATTTTAACCCACAATCGTTATCAGTATGAGGTGTGCAACACCAGTTAGCTGGATGCTAAATGTACTGTTAGCCTTCCACACCAAGAACAACTGTCTGTATATCGCTCACTTTAGTCCAGATTGTTAAATACTCTGTCTCTCTAATGCCACTAAGTCAAGTATTAAACCAACTTGGGCAAAAATGAACTCCGTTTATGTTTAAAAAATTCCCTTTTGAGGGACCAAACTGGAATCACTTTAGCTGAATATGAACTCATGTTTGCGTTTACTTCCCTCTGCAGGTCTGGCCACTATGATCCAGATGCGGTGAGATCCTGCGCTCAGACCGTGGCGCTGCATTGGCAGACACTAATGCTAAGGATTGAAGACCGGCTCAAACTGGTCAACGCGTCGGCTGCCTTCTACAGGACATCCCAACAGGTAACAATGAGCGGCTCCACCTGTGGCTGGTCAACAGAAGGTACCACTCCGTTCAAATGCTGACAAAGGATTCATTGACACTTTTATTTAAAATCTCTTTTAATGTGAAAACGACGTGAATGTGCTTTTAAAGTTTCAAAATCCAATCTGTAGCAGAACCAAAGTATCAACCAGAACATGTTTCCAGGTGTGTGGGGTCCTGGAGAGTCTGGAGCAGGAGTACCGTCGGGAGGAGGACTGGTGTGCAGGAGGAGAAAGGCAACCAGAGCTAATGCTGCCGCTGATCAATAAACACATGGAGCAGAAGGAGGCTTTTCTGAAGGTGAGGAGAGGACAACGGAGATTCAAATGCATTTGCTCTACAAGCTAAAGCTCATTTCTGAGGTGATAACTGGTGTTTGAATTCCCCTTTTCCATCTCTGCGACAGGCTTGTACTCTCGCGAGACGGAATGCGGAAGTTTTTCTCAAGTACATCCATCGCAACAGCGTCACCATGGCAAACATCTCAGGCCACAGCATCACTGTCTCCGGGGTCTCTGAGGTTACCGGCCATTCCAGGGTGCCAGAACAACAGGTCAAAGGTAAACATTAAAACCAACAACACACGTTAAGCTAAAAAGTCTAGAACTGCAGCAACTCTAGGATAGAGCCTTGAGGGACGCCCTGACCGACAAGAGACTTTTCTACGTTAAGGTATCCTCAGTGAGCTGCTCCAGAGGGAAAACAGAGTTCTTCATTTCTGGACGTTAAAGAAACGTAGATTGGATCAGTGCCAGCAGTATCTGATGTTCCAAACCCACGCACAGCAGGTAACGCTTTTCTTGGGAGACCTGTTAGCGTGTTAAATGATTGCTAGCTATTAAGGAAATGCTAAAGCTATTAAGCTCCATGGTTGAGAGATATACAGAAATATTTCCTACAAGGTCTCTAGAAATATGTTTTCTAAAGTGTTTAGATGTTCCTTCAGTCTTTAAATTGAACTAATAAATTCAGTGACTACGTATCTACTTTTTGATTTCTTGGCAGGCTCTTGATTGGTTGCAGCAGTCAGGTGACCATTACTTGGCCACACATACGTCACCAGGAGCAACCATGGCTGAGACGCAGGAGCTGCTGAACCAGTACAGAGAGTTCTGCGTTTCTGCAAAGGTGGATGTTTTCATGATTTTGAGATGGAATTTCAGCTGCAAATCTGTCATCAATTCCATTTAGATGGAAAATTAGTGAAGATCGAACACATTAGAGCTTAAACTCTATCAGTGTTTAGAGGTGCAAAAACAGATAGAGGTGATGTGGAGAACAAAAACACAACCTGGAGTTTGTACTTTAATAAAACTGCGAATGATCACCCAACTAGGGGTGGGCGATACTGGGAATTTGGGTATCGACCCCATACCTAGTAATTGCAGGGTTAGTGTCGCCAATATTAATACTGATATTTTTCTTTAAATGTTGTATTATAGAATATTTTTGGAAATACACATTTTTTTGTTGAATAAGTGTATAATAAAACACAGGGCAGAGACTTTTGCAATCTACATACATAGAATATAGAACATATTGTAATAATGGCATGATAAAATAACCATAAGAAGACAATGGTAACTAGTGCAAGTCCTCTCTCAATCAATACTTCACCTTGGTATTGATACTATCTATACTGAGATCGATAAGCTCACCCTTACACAAAAAATAGGATTCATTTTTAAAGAAAATATTGTTTAACTATTAAGCTACGTACACTACGTACTCTTGAACACCCATTAGGCCGATTATGTTTACACTGAACAAGCAGGGAGGGGCTTCTCATTCCTTTTGTTTTTCTACTGTTAATTAGTGCATGTCTACCACCTACGGGTTTGGTTTGAAATGCCAAAGTGGTGCAAATCTCGTAAATCTTTCTCCAGGTCTTTTCTGGATTCCGATACTTTATGTTGACTTGGTGTCATATACTTTCATCTGGTCGCCAACCATAATTAGTTTCTCCTTCAAGGTCAATGTTGAAATGTTTGGCACTTCTGTGAATTATTACCACATCCGACTCCCGATTGGTCAAATATTGACCTGGTTTAGCTCTTAAGTCAGTGGCTGCATATTTACTCCGTAGGGCCTGAAAACGGTCAATTGAACTAGCGTGGCGATGCATAGACTCAAAAGTTTTGAACACCTGAAACACGCATATATGGGCATTAACGTAGACTTTTATTGAAAGAGAATATTTCACTGAGCTTTGAACGTAGCTTAAGGATAAGTAAGAGTAAAGTAGGTGAGATGCAGGTGCGTCGTACAAATTAGTCATTTTTTCAACCCTCTAAACCTTGCCCGAGGGGCCAGTTAGTGCTCTCCACTTGTGTAGCTATGTATGAATGTCATTGGAAGAGGCTGCTTGAACTCCTGTTTCAGTGGCCTCTTCCTTTCAGTGTGAGTGTAGCTTGAGACACAAAAAATGTTCTTTTTAGTAAAGCTAACAGATATTGGTGACATTTATCCAAGCACACACAGGAGAAGGTTCACCTGCTGATCCAGCTGGCTGAGAGTATGCTGGCTAAAGGTCACGCCCACCGTACTGAGCTCCGCCGCTGCGTTTCAACAGTGGATAAGCGCTACCGCGACTTCTCCGTCAGGATGGGACAGTATCGCCACCTGCTAGAGACAGCGCTGGGAGGCTGCTCCCAGGTTGGAACCCCTCGCTTTTGTTTTTTACTTCAAGTTCTATGCTTATGTAATCAGACAAGTGAAATGTGACCCATGAATTCAATAAAGGATGGAAAAACAAACCTTACATGAATGTACAATGACCTTTTCAGGACAATAAAGACCTGGAGCTGGAGCTGATCCCCAACAGTCTCTCTGACTCTGACCCAGAGGTCAACCTATCTGACCCAAGTCACCAGGTCAGCGACGAGAAAAGACGTTCCGCCCGGAAAAAGGAGTGAGTTCTCAAATGGTTTATCAAAGTCTGGAGACCTGAACACAGCTCTGACCACCTCTGTTTGTTTCTGCAGGTACATCATGGCAGAGCTCCTTCAGACAGAACGAGTCTATGTCAGAGACCTGCAGGAGTGCATAGAGGTTTGTCCCAGAACAGTCAATGATGTCCTTCACCAGTTCCTGCTAACGCTCATGCTGTCTCCTGGCACAGACGTACCTGTGGGAGATGACGAGTGGTTCAGAAGACGTTCCACTCGGTCTCGCCAACAGTCACTACACGGTGTTTGGAAACATTCAGGACATCTACGAGTTCCATAACAGGTACAGAGTAACATGAAGGTAGATGTTCAACCCACTCTCATTCAGATGTCACATATTGACGTATGGTTAAGGACCCCTCTCTTTAAAAAAATTGCAGCTTTGGGTGTCCCCTAACTCATCGTTTTTTGACGTGCTGACTGTTCCAACTAAATCAATACTCACCAGCCTCTGGGCCAAAAACCAGTACCAGTCCGGTACTGGGACATGGACAGTAATAGTGCCCTAACCCTAACTTTAACCTGGTCCTGGTACCGGACGTAGATCAGTACCAGTACTGGACGTGCATCAGAACAGGTTCGGGACACGGATCCAAATGTGGACCAGGCTAGGGTTAGAGTATCGGTTTAGTGTACTGGCCGCGGATCAGAACCAGTTCTGGACGTGGACCAGGCTAGGGTTAGAGTATTGGTTTAGGGTACTGGGCGCGGATTACTACCAGTTCCGAACGTCGTACCGTATGCGGACTAGGTTAAGGTTAGAGTATTGTGTTTAGGGTTCCGGCCGTGAATCAGTACCGGTTCTAGACGTGGTTCCGAACACGGTACCGGACGCGGACCAGGCTAGGGTCAGAGTATCAGGTTAGTGTACACGCCAGGGATCAGTACTGGTCTGGATGCGGACCAGGCTAGCGCTAGAGTATCAGGTTAGGGTACTGGCCGCGGATCAGTACCGGTTCCGGATGTGGACCAGGCTAGGGTTAGAGTATTTGAGGTTCCATCTGTGTCTGGCACTGCGTCCGACAAAATAACTGGACCCCTGATTTAATTATAACAGCCATCATTTAATTGGGGACACCCAAAAGCAGAGGGGTCTTTAACCAAATGCCAATATGTGACGACTTGGAAATGAAAATGTGTAGAAATGTTACACAATTTAGCATATGATTTTGACCAAAATGGCTCTCAAAAGAGGGTCACGAAAGTCTCTTGGTTTTTAGGAAAAACTCCAATCAAATTAAGCTAAGATGACATTCCTTCACTAATCTGGATCGTTGATTGTCAGAAAATCCCCATCTCAAATGTGATGTCAAGTGTAGAGAAAAAAAGGACAACATCATCTACATACAGGTCATAGGAAACCCCATTAAAAACAGAGGACGATCTACCTATAAGACACAAACAGCAGAGTCACCAGTAGTGTGCCTTGGGGTACCCCTGCGGGTAGGTGGTTAGATGAAGAAGTTGGCAGTAGCCATGAGATCTATAGAAGAGTAGGTTTGAAAGTGACTGTGAAAGTGGAAGTTCTGGCATGTGTCGAACGTTTGCCTGAAAAAATAGAGAACTTTCCTTTAAATCCAGAGCTTAATTCTGCTGGAGAAACTAGCAAAATAAACGGTAGTATGAACATCAGAATTCACGGCCAGGAAGTTTGCTGGTTATAAGACGCTGCATACTGTCCGTAGTAATGCATAACTCTGTTTCTGTTGCAGTATTTTCCTAAAGGAGTTGGAGAACTACGAGCAGCTTCCTGAAGACGTGGGACACTGTTTCGTCACCTGGGTAACCAAAGCAGTTCCGTGTATTTTTAAAATCCAAATCCACATTGCAGACTAAGGTCTGTCTCTTTGGTTGTTTGTCTACAGGCTGACAAGTTCCACATGTATGTGACGTACTGCAGAAACAAACCAGACTCCAGTTTATTGATCCAGCAGCATGGAGTGGGATTCTTCGAGGTCAGTTACTCACTCTTAGTGGATTTTTTTTTTCTGAAAACACCTAAAACGTCTTGCTGAGTGATCTGGCTCTGCGTCGGGGTATCGCTGTTCATCCAGGCGCCAACAGAAGGAAAGTGAGGGAGATCCGAACGGTTACTGGTCTGCCTGAAAATGCATCTACTAATGGAAGCTTTGAGAAATGCCCGTAAACTAATTTACCAGAGCGTGCAAGTGGACTCGCTCTGGATAATGTTGAACACACCCGCCAGAAGGATTCCTCAGAAAAGACCTTTAAGACATCAAAGGGTGGAGATGCTGGCAACAAATGGGCAAACAAAATATAACACAGAACATCAAGGTCGTAGAACTCTCGGACGAGGAAACAAACATTTTTTATCTATGGGCATGCTGCGGCCGTAGTGAATACAACACATAAGGGTAAGTTAGGGTGAAGTAGGTGAGCCGCAGGTGTGTCTTACAGATTTTTAGTGTTTTTGACCCATAAAAATCCTGCGAAATGTGCAAGAAATGCCAACAGGAGTGTTCACGTGATGAGTATGGTGGTCCTCGTGGTGTACCCCTACTGTTAAAAACTAGACAGTGTATTTTGCGTGGACAACCTAAGATGTCCTACAGGTACTTATATTTCACATGCACACCCGTGTGTTTGGCATTTGTGCGTGGTCAATAAGGGTAAAAAGTAGACAACTTGCATTAGCCTACAAATACTTTGCGATACACGCGCTCAAGAATTATACTTTCCATTAAGGTGTTCCTATGAGCCTCCAAGACACACCTGCGCCCCTTAGGGGTGTTTATGGGCAAGAGTCTGACAATATGACACAAATCATGATACGCGTCTCAAAATACGATACATATTGTGACGAATCCCAAGGTTGTCCCAGAACAATTTTTTACCTTTTTTAAAAATGATGGTTGTGTCCAAATTCCCCCCCTAACCCCTAACTACTAAAAAAACTACACAGTGTGGGACTATGTAGTGCCCTGGATTTTAAAGGTAATTCGGACACGATGTTCACTACTTTTCTTTTGTTTTTTTAAACAGCGGATATGACGACACAGATTTCCCAAAGTGAAAATTGAATAAAAATGAACATTTCATGACATTTAGTTATGACTCCACTGTGTTCTTATGGTGAAATGTGGATGGTTTATTCAAATATTACATTTAAACACATGTTTTTGTCCGAAAGTGTTCAAATTGTAGTTTATATCCGCTAATCTAGTGACCATCGATGTACGTTAGTTTTTCGCAAAGACTTCTGACAAGCTAGCATGTAAATATTAGCCTAACTCCAAAACAGCCTAAAAGAAAGCTTAAAAAGAAACGGCTACATTAGCGAAAACAGCTAGCATAAATAGCTAAACTTCAAAATATTCTGAGAAAAAAGCCTAAATTAACCAAAACAGCTAGCATGTAGCTGAAATATTAGCTAAATTCCAAAATAGCCTAAAAAATTCTAAGTAAATGCCAAAATAGTCCAAAAAGCTAGCGTAATGCTAATTTATAAAACTTTAAAACTGTAACTTTTAAAAATAATTACGAACAATAATAAGACAGAAATATTATTCCAGAATGATTCAACACAACCTTAAATCATTTTCAACACTTTACTCTCCATAAAAATATATTTTACAAAATAGTAATAAGCTCAAGATAGAAACAATAAAATGATCTGGAGGACCGCTAAAATGCTAAAAGAGTCATCTACTCTAGTTTCTTACAGACGAGAACCCAACAAGAGCCATAAAGTCATATTTTATCGTTTAAAAATGTACAATATTTACGCTTTTTGGCCAATTAAGCATTTATTTATACATTTTGTTTTTAAATATTGCAATAATTGAATTACAACAGTGTCCATATATTTCTTTATATAACAGTTATAACTTGTTTTACTCTTGACAGCAGCACACACTAGTTCCTTTCAAATAATCTTATACTAAAAATGCAAAACATGTAAGCATGATATTTTTTATCATCAGGATTTTTGTGGGGGTTTTTTGTTGTAATCTAAAAAATAAATATTTTAGTAGACTTATTTATTTAAAAAAAACTCAAAACATTTAGAATAAACTGACCTTTTTATTGAAAACTCTAAATACTTTCAATCATTTAAAAACACATTAATTATAAACTTTAACCACTTTAGTGTAATTTACCAAAATAAAAAAAACTATTATTTGACTAACTAAAAATGTAAATATAAATTTAAAGAGCATTTCTACAGAATTTCTGACTGTAAATTAAACCTTTTTGCTTGGATCCTTGACATGTTAAAATTTAACTAATCTATTTATTATAAAGAGCCACAGGTTGCAGACCCTTGTCTACACAAACAGTAAAAATGTCAGTTTCTCTAATAAACTGATGTGACATTCTGCTCATCCACACTGAGCATGCTCACTCCGGCTGCTGCAGGTCAGACTCAGACTGCTAATCAGCCAGCATGCAGGAGCTGGTTTGCATACTGGAGAGAACACCAAAGCTGCTCTCCGATGACGTTCTGGAAGGTTCCTTTGATCTGAATCCTTAGGAGACATCTGAATATGTTATCATTCTCTTACGGCTCCTTCATCCCAGCAGCAGAGTGAAGCTCCTCCAAAGCCTTCCCTCCGTGTCCATGCACGGTTTTAGATGTTGGATCCAAAAAAATCTCTCATGTTATCTTAAAGAGCAGCTCTGATACAAACTGTAATCTCTTCTTGTAGCCTTTTGGTAATATATAAAGAAAATTAAGCATACTTTTTTAATTTAAATAGTTGAGAATCAGGAGCAGATGAAAAAGAATGTTGTTAGAAAAAGATCGGATTTGTATGTTTTCATCGTCTGATAGCTCCAATATTTCTTAACATTTTAGTTGCAGCACTAATGCCAGGGTGGGGGTGTGAGGGGCTGTTAGCTAGAGGGACAGCATGTAAACGCCAGGGGGGTCAAACTCGATGACACAAGGGGCTAAAATCCAAAATCACATCTTAGGTCACGGGCAGAACAGAATAAACATTTATTAAACACACTAGAACTACATTTTTAAACTTTAAAACTAACTTCTTAACATAATTATGAAATAGATATATAGAATTATCTTCAATAATGCTAGTATGAATGCTGAAAGCTGAATTTGGCTGGTAAAGATGCTAGTGCTAATAGCTGAAAATGTTAAACTGATAGCTGAAAAGTTAAAACCTGAAAACGCCGAACCTAATAGCCAGCTAAAATATTATCTAAATGCCACATTAGCCTATAAAACAAAAACAAAAAAATTTAGGTTAGCCAAAACAGCTAGCATGTTGCTGAAAAACTAGCTAAACTTCAAAATAGCCAAAAAAAAACAAAACAGAAAAAGCCTAAACTAGCCAAAACAGCTAGCGTGTAGCTAAAAAACTAGCTAAACTTCAAAATAGCCTAAAAAACCGGAAAAAAACCTAAACTAGCCAAAATATTGTGTAAATATTAGCCTTACTCTAAAACAGCCCAAAAAGACTAAAAAGAAAAGCCTAAATGACCCAAAACAGCTAGCATGTAGCTAAAATATTAGCTTATCTCCAAAACAGCCTAAAACTAAAAAGAAAAGCCAAAATTAGCCAAAATACCTAGCATGTTGCTGAAATATCTGCTAGACTCCAAAACAGTTTAAAAAACGTAAAAAGAAAAGGCTATATTAGCCAAAACAGCTAGCATGTTTCTGAAAAAAGGGCTAAACTCCAAAATAGTAAAAAAAAACAGCACAATGCTAAATGTTAAAACTTTAAAACCGTAACTTTTTAACATAATTATGAATAATAAAAAGGCAGGAATATTATTCCAGAATAAATTAACTTAAACATTTAATAACTTTTAATATTTCACTCTCCATAAAAATAGATTTTGTCAAAATTATACAAGTTAGAAATGAGCGCAAGATAACATCGGGTCATTAATAACAATTAAATACAAAGATCTGGAGGGCCGGATCCGGCCCCCGGGCCTTGACTTTGACACTTTTCTCCACGCCAACTGTCCCACCATCATTTAAAAGGTGAATTTCTAATGAACGCCTGTCACCCTGCAGAAACTATGTCCTTTTTTTTTGTTTGTTTTTTTTTGCTAAACCTGGTATAAATATTGAAGCTTTCGAAATAGATAAAAAAATAATCAGAATAGATCTTTTAAAAGAGGAATATTTTATTTTTTTAACTTTTATTTTTCACTCAGACAAATATTTAAGATGATTTTGAACAAAAGAAATGATAAAAAAAATCCACCTGGTCTCCTCGGTGGAGGTACCTGTTAGTCTTGCAGGTTTGCTGCAGGAAAACATTTTGTTTGATGTTTATTTTGCTTCCGTCTTGCTGTGTGAACACAGGAGGTGCAGAGGAGACACGGACTTGCTAACTCCATCTCCTCGGCGCTGATTAAACCGGTCCAGAGGATCACCAAGTACCAGCTGTTGCTTAAGGTAGGCTTTTTCTTCCAGCCGATTGAGTTCCATATGGAGCACAGAGAAAATATGAGCATCGCCGAGTCCTGCAGGTCATTAGAGAGTCGTTTCTGGACATTCGGGGCAAAAAGAAAAGTGCTTTTTGTGCAGGAGCTGCTGGCCTGCTGCGAGGAAGGCAAGGGCGAGATAAAGGAAGGCCTGGACGTGATGCTGAGCGTCCCGAAGAGAGCAAACGACGCCATGCACGTCAGCATGTTGGAAGGTGAAACACAGGATCAACAAGCGGACCGCCGCGCTTCGGTCGTACCGTCTCTGACCTCCTCTGTCTGTCACCCGCCAGGTCTGGAGGACGGCGTGGAGGTGCAGGGAGAGCTCCTCCTGCAGGACTCCTTCCTGGTTTGGGAGCCGAAGTCTCTGATAAGAAAGGGGCGGGACAGACACCTGTTCCTGTTTGAGCTGTCGCTCATCTTCAGCAAGGAGATTAAAGACTCGTCCGGCCGCACCAAGTATCTCTACAAAAGCCGCCTGAGGGTAAAACGGCAGATTCTTTCTAAAGATGTCTGACATTTCACAAAACAGCCCAGCAAATACCCCAGCAGTTCTATTTTCACTGAAACTATGTCATTTTAAGCTAAATACGTTGCAGAGGCAAACGAACCATCAGTCCACATATTTATTTTTAAGTTGCTTTTACAAAATTCTTAAACTTTTGTGCCAAAAAACATACAAATGACCATATTTTCTGCTCTAGAGGGCAGACCGTTAATCAATATAAGTCAGTCTCTGGCTTTATTAATGGCGTTCAAAAGAACTGTAGTACGCTACGCATTAGCCGCGTTAGAAGAATTAAAAGAATTAGCAATGTTAGCATATTTACAAAACCTGTAAATCCCAACCTTGTTTACAACATGTAAAAAAACAGACTAATACAGCTAAAAAAAAAATCTTACTATGACTAAGCTAACTCCCAACCTTGTTAGTAACACGTGGAGAAAAAAAAAAAAAAAACATCAAAAACTGCTACATGTTAGAATAGTCACAATCATTTTAACTCCCAACCTTGTTAGAAACATATAAACTAAAGACAAAAACTGCTAAAATAAACGTTACTGTGACAATGCTAACTCTTGATTCATTTTAGGAACATGTAAACAACACAATCTGACCACACTACACATTAGCAGCTAACCGCGTTAGCATTTTCACAATACCTTCCAACCTTAATGGCAACACATAAAAAAACAAGCTGGTATAGCTAAAACAAATGTTACTGTGACTACACTAAATCCTAACCTGTTTAGTATCACAAAAGAAAAACACAATCCGATACTACCACACGTTAGCCGCTAGCAGCTTTAGCTTATTCACGATACCTCTAATTCACAACTTTTTTTGCAACACAAAAAAACAATGACTGAAACCGCTAAAACAAAGGTTACTATGACTACGGAAACTCCCAAATGTTAGTAATACAAAAAAAACAGTCAAAGACCGCTACACGTTAGCTGAGTTAGCGTATTTACAATAACTGTAACTCCCGACCTTGTTTGAAACACTAAACTAACAGATTCCACTAAAACAAATGTTACTGTGACTAAGCTAACTCCTAACCTATCTAGTAACACGTAAAAAAAAAAAAACACAGTCTGACACCACGACTATTTAGCTGTTAGCTACGTTAGCATATTCACAAAATTGGTAACTTGTTTGCAACATGTAAAAAACGGACTGATAGTGGTAAAACAAATGTTACTCTGACTATCCAAACTCCCAAACTTGTTAGCAATGTGTAAAAAAACAGTCCAAGACCGCTACACGTTAGCTGAGTTAGCATAACTGTTACCCGTTAGCATATTTACAATAACTCCCGACCTTGTTTGCAACACGAAACTACCAGACCGATACCGCTAAAACAAACGTTACCGCGACTAAGCTAGCTTCTAAATTGTTTAGTAACACGCAAAAAAACACAAGCAGACCCTACGTTTTATTTAGCCGTTAGCCCCGTTAGCATATTTGCAATGCTTTTAACTCCCAACCTTGACTGCAACATTTAAAAAAAGGACTATGCTAACTCCTAATTTGACACCACTACACATTACTCGCTAGCCACATTAGCGTATTCACAAAATGTGTAACTCCCAACCTTGTTAGCAAAACGTAGAAAAATAAAAGACACAGATACACGGTAGCCAAGTTATTACAAGTATTCACAATACCTGTAGCTACCAACTTTGTTGAAGTGATATTGGTAAAACTAACGTTACTGTGGCTAAGCTAACTCCCAACTTTGTTAGAAACACCTACAAAAAACACAGCTCAACACCGCTACACGTTAGCTACATTAGCATATTCACAATAACATCCAGAAGCTGAATAAATTGATATATAAGGCGCTCAGAATTTTAAGGCAAATTGTCATTTAATGCTTAAAGAAGTAAGGTTTATAAATGTGATACATTGAACTTTTCTGATTTATTTTTATATTTTAAGTGCAGATCCAAGGAGTTTGAGCTTTTAGAGATTTTTAATTTCTTATTTCTTTTACTTAAATCAATAAATTATTACCAAAAAGTGGATTTTATGTTCATTTTAATCTCAAAACAACCTAAGTCTGACCTCAAATTGTTGTTTTTTATGACTAAAACTGGCACTTTTAAGATTAATAAAACATTCTACTGTGAGTCAGGAGTCCTAGATTTGACTGGAGTCATTAAACTTTGTATTAAAATGTCTAAAAACGAAGCGTCCACCCATTGTAGCTCTATGCCTGACGTTTAGGGTTTTTTTCCATCTAATAAATGTAGTTGGAATTCCCCTTACAGTGATTTTTTTTTCAATGTTCTCACATGTGTTTCAGATGAATGTCAGAACCTCTGCATGTATTTGTGAATTTCTAGTAAACATTTTCTCACATATTTTCTGATTTTTGAAGGCCAGACGAGCGGAAACGCTCGAGTGCTTCAGTTTATGTGAATGTCTGAGTTTTTATTTAGCTGTGGTTTTAAGGCAGCCTTTATGTGGCTCATTACACTCTATATTTGTTTTAAAGATATTTGACGCCTTCTGCGGTTCATGAGGCTCCGTCACTTTAGGAATAGTATTCATGGCTTTGAATGAGATTAATCTGCATCACCTGTGTTAACAGGAAGTAGAATATGAGTGTTTGTGAAGAGATTTAACCAGCTTTAAATGTCAATCTGTTGTCAGACGTCTGAGCTGGGGGTGACGGAGCACATAGAGGGGGATCAGTGCAAGTTTGCTCTGTGGGTTGGACGGACGCCGACGTCGGACAACAAGACGGTTCTGAAGGTACGACCGAACGTGACATTTTAGAGTGGGGTGACATATCCTGACATCCGGGTTTTACACATTCAAGGCTTCGTCCCTCGAGCTGAAGCAGGAGTGGGTCCGCAGCATCCGACAGGTGATCCAGGAGAGGCGGGGCCACCTGCGCGGCGCTCTGAGGGAGCCCATCCCCCTCCCAAAGACCCCCAACCCCACGCTGGGACGACAGCGCAGCATCACGCGCAGGCAAGGAGCTTCAGATTTCTGTTTTCAGGGAATGAGTTGGACATTTTTTTGATGATATATTAAGAAAATTGGGCCAAAAATGTGAATTTCTGAGTATTTGTTTATTCAAATCAATGTGAATCAGGAGCAGAGGAAAAAATGCAGTTTGAGAAAGGTTGTGTTTGTATAATTAGTGGAATACAAGCTCCTAGTTCTTAGCATTAGGGAGCGAAAAGGATACGGAGAGAAAATAGACTCACTCTGATTCGTGTGTGCAAGGATTTGTGCGTGCGAATTCTTGATTTGTAACTCATATAATGTTTTGTGCATAAGTAAAAAAAATTCAAAATAAAAAAAAAATGCAATTCACACATGCACAAATTAAAACTACAACAGCTTGAAACTAATTATACACAAAAATCTTTTAAAAAATACGCACAAATCACCTCTTACCATAAGCCTAAGTTACTCATGGATTCCATCTCTTATTTTCAAAGTGATACGTGTTTCTAAAAACGTTTATTTAGAATTTTTATATTAATTATTGGAAATATGTGTTTAAGAAAGTTGGAAAAAGTTAAGTTTCACCAGATATTATTCACAATCCAAGTTTAAAACGGCTGATACGAAAACTCTAATGACCCAGCATTCTAGTAGTACTTGAACGCATCACTCACGGATGAATCAGTGAGACGTGAAAAGTTTCTCACGATGGAATCCGTGTGTAACTTAGGTTTTGTTCGTGTGTAAGAGCTGATTTGTACGTATTTTTTAAAGATTTTTGTAATTTAATTTGTGCATGTATAAATTGTGTTTTGTATTTTTCAGATTTTGTAACTGCACAAAACATATGAGTTACAATTCAAGAATTATGCACCCACAAATCGGAGTGAGTCTATTTTCTCTCCATAAAAGGGGGCGGGGTTCCACTCCAAATGGCCCCAAATGATCCCTGCCGCTCTGCAGAAACTATGTCCTTAAAGACGACACAGATTTTTTTTTTTTTTTAGCAAAAAAATCATAATTTAAAGTCCTTTTACAATAGATCAAAAGATGATTGGATCAGAAGTTTTATTTTTTTTTTTTTATAAAAAGTTTCAAACAAAGTTCTCAAAAGAAATTTGAGAGTAAAGGAGGCAGTTGAGGAACTCCAGCTCCAACAGATTTGAAAAAAATGTGAAAAATATGGAAAAAAAGTGTAAATATTTCCGTGCGGTGGTGACTTTCAGGGAGACGAGCGAGGACGCAGACAGCCTGGGTGATGCCAGCAGTCAGCCTGACACGGTTTCCATCGCCTCACGAACGTCGCAGAACACCGCCGACAGCGACAAGGTAACCGCACACACACACACACACACACACACACACACACGGAGTGTGTTCAGAGGGGTGTGTCGAGCGCCTCATGACCTCAGCTCTGCTGCAGCTGGCTGGGTGTGAGCATGTTTGTCCACACTCTTCTAGAAACTCCACGCCGTCGACGAGGTACGTTCGACTTTTGCTTTTACCTTCAGGTTAGTTAGGAGGTGCTCCTGTGACCTCTGACCTCTGACATGTTGAACTGAGCTGAACAATGATACAAATTCGAGGTAAAACAATGAATTTTCGTCTCGTATGGAATTTTTTTAGTATTTAAAAATATAAAAATATACATGAACGAGTTTTACAAAAAATTATGATAAATGTAATTTTTATTCCTTGTAGGTCATGAAATTTTTAGGGGAAAAAAGGGAAAAAAACAAAAAAATTTGTAAAAAATTCCTAATAATTTAAAAATAAATTAAAAAGGAAAAATAAGTAAAGATTTTAAAACAGTTTTCAGGGAAAGTGTTTTTCCAGCTGCCTGTCAGCTCGGTTCAGCCCGGATTCCTCCTCCTCTTTCGGGACAAACCATTCCGTTTTCCCCCCTTCTCTGGTTTTGCTCGGATGAGCCGACCCATTTGGAAGCCACCGCCTCCATTCAGCTCCTCTGCTGCTCCCTCCGTAAATCACAGCTGCTTTCATTTAGTCGGGAACTCCCCCCACTCTTTCCCAGAGGGCGCTGGGTGTTCCCCCCCACCGGAGCCAGAGCACATGTGCTTATGTGAGCTATCAGTCTGGCTGGAGAGTCGGCGGTAACCACGGCGACCTGGTTTCATGTGATGCTGGGCGGCGCTGAGCGGGATGATGAATGAGGGTCATCTGTCATGTTGTGGCAACAAAGACGCTCAGGTTCAACGCCATTTATCATTTAGCGCTAAAAAGGAGAAAAAGTGTTTTTTTTCAAAAAGAAAATATAAAATATATAAATTGGTGGTTTTAATTTTCGTAAATAAATAAAAGTTTGTAGAGAAATTAAAAAAAAATTCAGTATTATAAAAAAATTAATTATACAGACATTAAAAGATAACTACTAAATAGTTTTCTATAGTATAATAACTTATGTATGCATTAATTTTTTAATATTGGAGCTTTGTAACATGTCTCTCTGCTTCAGAATCTGCTGGAATAAAGTTGATCGTATTGAAAAATTACAGAATGTTAGTTGTTTAACATCAATAGTGACGTCTCAGGTGTTAAAGGGTTAAAGGGAAAAAAATAAATCATTATTACATCTATATATGCATATGCATTGTTATAGATCCAACTAAATGTTTTTTTTTTTACTCCAGCAAATATTTTTTATATCTTTAGTAGGAAGAGGAAAATTGACAAAAGATGTGCAAAATGGTTATTTTTTGTAGTCTAGAATGTTTTATTATTTTTATTTTACTATGCTAGAGTTCTCACTACCAGTTTACCTTTAAAATAGTTTTTGTGAGATCCATATTTTTAAGTACGACCCCAGTTTCTTTTTTACTGATATATTTTACACAATGATTCAACAATGAGACTGAAATATGGAGAGAAAATAGACTCACCTGATTTATCTCATTCTTGATTTGTACGTCATAGAAATCAATGTTGTCTGTAACTGTGTGTATTTGAAATTGTGTCTTCACATGGACAAAAATCCCAAAAAAGTGATATAAAATATAATTGACACACGCACAACTTTAAATTACAGCAGCTTGAAACTAACATCCTGCTCACGGGGGAGTGAGGAGAAAACTTTAGTAGCAACTTTAGTGTTTTAAAAACGCATAGGCTGGAAAAAAAAAAAAAACAGGGTTGTGTAGATATTAGCCTAAATCATTGAAGAAAACAATAAACGGTGGCAACCTGAGCACAGAAAATGAGTAAAACTATGGAGAGAAAATAGTATCACCCCAATTTATGTGTGCGTAATTCTTGATTTGTGCTTGACTTCACATTTATGCGTGTTGTTGAACTTTTTTAAAATTAAATTTTAGGGCATTTCTGTTTAAAACAGTGGGGAAATGTCAAGTTTTCACCAGATATTATTTACAATTTAAGTTCCAAGTGGCTGATAAAAAAACTTTGATGAACCAGCATTCTAGCCGCATTTAAACGCATCACTTACACACAAATCTTAGATACGTTAAAAGAGTCTCACATCAGATTTGATGGAAAATGTGGTTTTTTGTGCATGTGTGTATTGGGCATACTTTTCAAATATTTGTGTGTAATTTAAAGTTGTGTGTGTTTTATTTTTTCGTGTTTTGTAATTTTTGTACATGTGAATACGCAATTACAAGTGCACACAGTTACACACAAAATGTATTGTATGAGTTGCAAAGGAAGAATTACGCACGCACAAATCAAAAGTTGTGCACAAATTAAGAAATTCCCTCTCACAAATTGAGATGAGACTATTTTCTCTCCATAGTGGCATCTCACATTAAAATTTGTCCATAAATGCAGTTGTGTGTATGTGTACGAATTACACATACACACGAATCCAAAGTTACGCATAAACATGCAAACACAAGTTGCAAATCAAGAGTTACACAGACATTGGATGAGACTATTTTCTCTCCATAGTAGCATGTTATATCAAAATTTGTCCATAAAAGCAGTTGTGTGTATATGTGTAATTCTTACAAATACACACACACACACAGACAAAAATCCAAAGTTACACATAAACATGCAAACACAAGTTGCAAATCAAGAATTACACAAACATTGGATGAGACTATTTTCTCTCCATATAAACTGTCCAGAAAACTCAATTCAGAGTTCTAAATGTTATTTTTTTAGTTTTTCGCAACAAAAATAAAAGTAACTGAGATTAAACAGTTTTTTTTTATATTATAAATCAAAAGATCAAATATGTAGACACTAAATAAAAATGTAAAAATCCACAAAGAAAGAAAAATATGTGAAATTTGTCTAAAAAGAACAGGCGGAGCTCCCAGGGTTTGTTCCTAGTGTATTATATTCATGAGTCATTTGTTATGTTTGTCTTAAGACAAACATTTTCAGAGCTATTTTTTAAACTGTTAAATTTTAACGCGAATAGGGGGCGGAGTCATTCCTGCATCACTTTAAACCTGCTGATATGATTTGGAAACTCACTGCAAACAGTTAACGTGAATATATTTGAATAATTATGAGTACTTTAAGATAAATATATCAGAGATCTTAGTATAAAACAGCAGCACTGAACCGTGTTTGGTTAAACCTTGACTCACCGGCGCGTCTGTGTGTTTGCAGCTCTCCGGCGGCTGCGAGTTAGTGGTGGTACTGCTGGACTTCACCTCTGGGGGGCCGGGAGAGCTGAGCGTCCGCTGCGGCCAGACGGTGGAGCTGGTGGAGCGCTCTGCAGACCGGCCCGGCTGGTGTCTGGTCAGAACCACGGATCAGACGCCTCAGCAGGTGAGAAATCAAGCAAAAAAATAAGAAAAGTTTAAAAAAATCTAACTTTTTTCCGTTTCTCCTCCTCAAGGAGGGTTTGCTGCCCATGAGCGCCCTCTGCCTGTCGCACTCCCACAGTGCAGGGGACATGGAGGGGCTCCTCCCGGCCTCCACCACCTCCTCCAGCACCTCCTCCACCTGCACCACCACCTCCTCCTCTCTCAACTCCTCCTCCACCACCACCTCCTCATCCACCGTGAGCGCGGCGAAGGGTGAGTATCCAGACAACATCCGGCCGTGGCGTCCGTGTCACTTCCTGTTTGAGTGGAGGCAGGTTTAAACTTCCTCAGACTGTTGTGACGTCCCGCATCCTGCCCATCCCTAAATATTGAAATGTCCCTTTTGTGAAGCTGTAAACACACAGCGCATGGGAAATATGTCCATTTTTTACATCAAAATCTGACTTTTTTTGTTTGTTTTTTTTTCAAAATTTGAATCTATAAACTTTTTTTTCAGGTCAGAAAATTAATTAGTCTGTTATATGACCTTTGACCCTTAACAATCAGACACAACACGGCTGCTTTAAAGAATTAAATCAATCCAAAATACTTCAAAAGGTACAAAATACAAATAAAACCAACAGAAATGATCAAAGTACAAATGAACGACGCTTACGATGACATAAACAAAATAAACGGCTTTTGTGATAAAACAAAACAGATTAAAAATAAAATAAAAAACTAAACAGTCTTTGACTTGAAAGAAAACAAACAAGTAAACAATTTGGATTTGTCTAAATAAAACAAAATGAACAGAAGATCTAAAATAAACATCAAACATGAAAGAAACTAAAATAAACAACCATGTGAATCAAAAACATATAATATAGAAGAATAATATTAAAAATAATTTACAAGGAAATAATCATAAAAGTAGATTTGTTAGTTTTCAAAACAAACAAATAATCAATCAATTATTAATAGATTATTTTTACTTAAATAAAAAAAGCCCAACTTTAGTAGAGTGTGTTGTCTTCTTATTTTTGTATTTTTTACTGTTTATTTACTATTTCTACCTAAACTCCTCTAGAAGCTACGAGTGTTTTTTCTTTTTTTTTTTTTTAAATCTTTATTAAACCAGGAAATAAATCTCTTTCTAAAGGAGCCCTGCGATGTTTAGAATTATCCGCGACTACAAACACTAGCCGTGTTTCCGTTGATTATAAAATTGCTCAAATTGGATTTTCGCTGATAAATTCGCCTAATGGAAATTAAAACAAAAAACTCGCATTTATCGGAAAAAACCAAAAGTGCATTCAGGGGAGTTGAGTTTTTTGACATATTTTGCAGATAAAAACTTTGTGCTGCTTTTCTCTCCATCAGAATTTCCTGGAAGGATGTTGATCACGTTAACGGTTGAAAAGTTTCAGTTCGTTAAAGAATGTTTGTTATTTACCGTCACCGGTGACGTCTCAGGGGTTAAAGGGTTCGAAGGAAAACATTTTCATTAATAAATCAATATCACATCTGATGATTATAGATCTAATGAAAGAAGTGTTTTTTTGTTTCTTTTTTACCAGCAATGATTTTAAAAAAGTGTTTTTATATCTAAATCAGCATGAGAAAAATTGACAAAAAATGTGTAAAATACAAGATTTTTTTAGTACTCTTGGGCTTTTTTTTAGCTACTTTTCAATACTTTAGATTTCTCTTTAACATTTTACCATTAAAACAGTTTTTATGGCAATGTTTGAAATTTATATCTTAATTTTGACCCCAGTTTCTTTTTTGTTATAGATGAATATTTTAAATATATTACACTATAATCGCACGATGAACCTGAAACTGATCAGAAAACCCGTTCCGAGGGGTAAAAATCCATTCTCAAAACTGCAACAGAAACATTTTTTTAATTAAATGCAAATATATATATATTTATTAGTTAATGAAATATAAAAAATGAATACTTAATCAGAAAGGAACAAAAAAGTCACTAGATTGCGATTCATCTTTTGCAGTCTCCCTGTTTCACAGATTTTTTCGGCTCAGTTTTCATTATTTTTTTAATACCACACTGTTCTGTGTTCTGATTGGCTGGAGATCTTGTCAATCAATCTCCTTGAGCCATGTGTCTTTAAAAAAACTCTTCAATTATAATCAGATCTTTGTTTTCATCCTGAAATACTCGACTTATTTTTCTATGAAGGTTTGAACTCTGAGAGTTTAAACAAGAGTGAAACATATAAAATGTGTAGTGAGGAGTCTTACTGCAATAAAACATCTATGATCCTGCTTCCAGAATTTCACCTCTCACCAGTTATTTTAGAGCACAACGAAGGAAAAATACATATAACGATACAAATAAATGTGACAAAGCAAACAATCTCAATTGTTATTTCAATTAAAATGAATTACCAGCAGGTGGCACTAAAGAGGATCCACTTTTATCAAACAAAAAACCCAACTAATTTTCCGCTCTAAAGTCGTTTAAAGTTCAAATGAAACCACATGAACACGACTCCCGGCTGATAAAAACACTTCATCTGTGATCTGATTGGACAAGACGACACACACACACACTAACACACACACATTCTCATGGTCCAGAGGTAAAGCGGTTTCAGGATTAAACATTAACACAAGAAAAGTTTCACGCAGACAGGAACCTGCAGGTTAACATTCAGACTGACGTGTGTGTCGGTGTGTGTGTGCGTAGGTGTGTGTCGGTGTGTGTGTAAGTGTGTCAGGCGACCTGCTGGGTGTTCTTCCTGAAACAATAGCAGCAGCAGCAGTTTAAAAATAGTTGTTTTCAGGTCAGCCCGCTGTTTGCTTTGACGTTTATTAAATTTATTTCTATTTAAATTGATTACTTTTAACTATTTATGTTTGTTTGTGCACGTCAGAGAAAAAAAAATACAATTTGAACCTCTTTTTTATTCTTTTCTGGTGGATTTAATCTTCTTTATATTTATTTTCTGTCAGTTATTTCCTAATTTAATTCAAATATTTTTTTAATTAATCTGAAACAGATTTAATAGTATTTATATACATTTTACATATATATATAAAAAACTAAATTTGTCATTTTTTTATTTTTTTTAATCTTTTTTTATTTTTTACATTTTTTTAATGAATGGATGAATGAAATTTTTTACTAACATTTTATTTTCATAGTAAAAGAATCAAATTTTTTTTTTTTTTTTGGACTTTTCCATTTTTGTTCATTCATTTTTTATTACAATTTAGGAAAAATCTCAACAACAACTCCCTTAAAACATATTTACTCTTGCCAGTACAGTCACTAGACCACGCCCCCTTTAAGTAAGCCCCACCTCTTTATGGTAGCCCCGCCCCCTCGTGTCCCAGGCAGCGGTGTGGTTTCATTCAGTTGTGTCCGGAGAAGCTCCCGTCGGTTCGTGGTTCTGAGATTTCCCCCTGACACTGGTGGACGCGGGCCGATGTGACGGCATGCAGCGGGACAGAGGTAAATGCTGGGGCTGCTCCGCAGTTTGGGGATGGATTGTGGGGGAGGAAGAGGGCGAGCGAGGTGGGTTCACATGGAGGGAGCAAAGTCATGTCAGAGGGCAGCAGGAGTGTGTTGGTTAATGAGTGACAGGGGGAAGAAGGGAGTGTTTGTGTGCTTCTTCAAAACTTTAAGTGTTCATTCGATGGAGTCTGTATGTGGATGATGAAACTCTCTCACAGACAAATATCCATTTTTGTGTCAATCTAAAGATTTACAGAAACCTGTTTTTCAGCTTTGTCCTGTCACTTAAAAGGCGTTTGTTTGAGCTTAAGTCTCTTGATTTGTCTCCAAACACAATTTTTCAACAATTAAATCACAACTAATTTAATTCTGTTATAAATAATATGTTTGTTTTTTCATTCTATCTTCTCTGGCTTTGATGGAATGGTAAATGTGATGCAGTAGAGTGAACATCTCAGGAGTTCTGAGGAGCTTTCAAATATTTATTTTCCTGCACAGTCAACCCTTCCTGCAGAGTCAACACACAGAAGGTTTAGTCTACTTTTGTCTTTTTGGGGGGTATGTGATCTACTTGATGCACCACCTGAAAACCCTGGATTACACCTCTGGAGATTTTGTATCCCGTTTGGATAGCTTGAATTTTTCTGCATATTTAAAATATTCTTGTTTTGTAACAAACATTGTAAAATAGATTATTTCCATTGGGCCACCAGATGAAATGAGACAGGGTCTTTATGTTCTTGCCGTTCACGCAACAAATTTCAATGAAAAGTCTATAAAAACAATGAAAAGTCTATAAAAACAAGCGTAAATATGGATTTCGGGTTTCTGTGTTCAAAACTCTAGCATTCACACATCGCTGTGCACACTCTAAAATCAGTTTGAACTCTACGTACAAAACGTTCGTCCATTGACTGACCAATCAGAGACTCAGATCTGGTAGTGACAGATGGACGGATGTTTGTCCGATGATAATTCTATGACACCAAATCTTCCATATATTGGACTACAGCTGTGAAAGAAGAAGCCTGGAGCAACATTCAAGAGATTTGCACTGATTTGACATCAAGAAGAACAGGAATGCTCTCCCTGCTTGCTCAGTGTGAACATCACATTCAAGAATGCGTGTCTAGTGCGTTCTATAATACATGTTTGGCGCTTTCAAGAAGATGTTTAGGTCTTTCAAGAAGTTGCGTTTATCTCGTTCTAGAATGTGTGTTTAGCTTGTTTACTAAAGCGTGTCTAACCCATTCTAGAATGTGTAGCTCATAGGGCTGTAACGAGTATCCGGGTATTCGCGATCTGCTCCAGAAAATTCAAGTACGGATATTCGCGACGTCCAAGATCGCTGATTTGCGATCTTTATAAATGTAGTGAAATATGATCATAATATCATCTGGGGACGATGTATTTTTGCTCTGAAATGCAGATTAATGTCGGATTTTAAGTTTACGAACTAAAATAAAGCCGAAAGAGCCGCCGTACTTCCACCGGAAGTAAAGACGGCGAAGCTTCCGGTTTTCAAAGTAAAACTAGCGAGAGTTTTTCTCCGTTCAAAAACTGAGACTGAAGTTCCGCTCACAGACATAACTTCTGAAACAATGAATTAGCTTTAACATCGGAGCTTTAGCTCCAGTGTTTACATTCTTTTGACTATGATAACTCTTCAACGTTTGACGTAATTAACGAAACTCCATCTTATTCTGAAGAAACAGCCTCGCGCTGCTGAAAGGGGGATGTAATCAACGTGAATCAGCTGATTCTGCTGCGAAAAAAAGACCTTTTTTCATACGGGCTCTGCACCAATATTTAATGCTTAGAACGTAAAATATGGAAGAACTTTGAAGATAAAAAAACTGTGCAGAACATTTTCAGGTTTTGTTGTTAAATGACCCAAAACAAAAGTGATTTTTATCCTTTTTATGTTGTTTTACTGCTTAACCTGAAGATTGAAAAACAAACAAAAAAAAAACGTTTAAACTGACAAAAAAATGTATTTTTAACTGAATCTTTGTGTTTTTTTAATCAGTTTAGTTGATTCTGATCTCCTGTTCTAAATAAAGGTATAAATGATGATTAAATACAAATAATTTCTATTTTCACCCTCCAGTAAATAGACATACACATAGCAATAAACATTATAATAAAAAGTAAGAATCGTGGTTCAACTCGTGAATCGTTGCTCTTGATTCGTGAATCGAATCGGATCGCCACCTACGTGATGATCCACAGCCCTAGTAGCTCATTTGTGTGGCTTCTACATAATGGGAGAAGTCTCAAAGAGAAATGTTGGCTCAAGCAGACGCTGTTATCCCTTTGGTTACACTCGGGTTCTCACAAGGACCAAAAAAGTAGACCACATCAGTCCAGTCCTGAGGTCTTTACACTGGTTACCTGTCTGTCAGAGGATAGACTTTAAAGTTCTGTTACTGGTTTATAAAGCTTTGAATGGTTTAGCACCAAAATACATGACTGACCTCCTGACCCAGTATGTACCAGCCAGACCTCTCCGGTCATCAGGATCCAGTCTTTTATCAGTTCCTAGAGTCAGAACTAAACATGGAGAAGCTGCATTCAGCTTCTATGCTCCACAGATCTGGAATAGACTTCCAGAAAACATTAGATCTGCTGAAACACTCAGTGTATTTAAATCCAGGTTAAAGACTCACCTGTTCTCAGCTGCATTTGATTAATATGTATTCAAAAGTTTACGTCCGCACTGTTTATCTATGCTTGTTTTAAATTAAAATCTTTTTACTTTCTTTTAATTTTATTTTAATGATCACATTTTTACTATTTCTTTTGATTGTTTCTTTTAATGTTTTATGTAAAGCACTTTGAATTGTCTCTGTTCATGAAATGTGCTATACAAATAAACTTGCCTTGCACAAAAGCAGTCTCTGACCAACTTGTTGCCAAGATTTGTTGGACAATATTGTTTGTGGAGGTGAAATCGTGGATTGAAAGTGTGGAGAAAACAGACAACGCTTTGCAAATTCTTGCACACATAGAGAAACATCTCTTGGTGGAGGCGGTGTGATGGTGTGGGCTGGCATCTCTCTCACCAAAATATGAAAAAACAAGGCTTGGAGATTATCTAAAGTGATGAAAATTGATAAAAAGATGTTTAAAGATGAGATTTTGTAACAAGTTGTGATACCGGGGGTTGTCCTGGGTTTATCAAAGAATACTTCTAGAGTTTGGACCTGGATAGGAAAACCCTCCAGTTGGGGTGCCTTCATTGTCATTTGGGTATCAGTTTAGACACTTTTTTAAATTACAGACTGATTCCAGTTTAGTAAATGAATTCTCTTTTCTTTTAATTGTGATGAGTCAGTTCATCCAACAACAGTTGGTGGCAGAATCAGGAGTTTGGCGATTTGGTACATTTGATGATCAGATAATACCAACCCATCCCACAAATAAATGTTCCTTATAAATGTCATAAATAGACACGCTTTGGTTTTTGTGTCATGATTTTAAATTCATTTTTCATATTGTTAAATCTTTTCTTTTTCATTTTAATAAAGCTACTTAAACACTAAGAATACAACTTTAGTTCTTTAAACAGGGACTCAATCTCTTAACATTGACATATATGGTATCTTATTACATTTTATTCTCTCTTCTAATTAATATGTGCCTTAAAAAAATAATTCAAATAAAAAAAATTTATGTATCTTCATTGTTGTGATGTCATGCGTTGATGAAAAGACTTTTGCCTCTGTGTCTCTGTAGAATCCAGTCTGTACGGTTCTGAGGGTTCAGGCCTCCCAACCCAGACCAGCAGTCAAAGTAAGAATAAAATAAACAGAGCTCTCCCTCCCCTCCCCCCCATAGTGCCACCTCTGACTTGTAGTTCCGATCCCCTCAGGTGCCACCTCCCCCACTGTAGGTGGAGCTCCAGTAGGTGCAGTGGGCTCTCCGGGGCCCAAACGGAGCGGCTCTGGCACAGGCAACACGCTAAAGGTTTGTAGTATTGAAACCGGGAGCTTCAGAGATCTTAAAGAAGACTGACTGAAGTGACTGTGGTCTTGCTGCAGCGCTGGTTGACCAGCCCTGTGCGGAGGCTAAGTCAAGGCAAAGCTGACGGACAGAAGAAGCCTCCAATCAGAGCCAGGAGGCGGGACAACAAGCTCGAGCTGGCCGCGCCCCTTACTGTAAACACGCAAATGGTAATTTACAAAATTAAATCCACACCATGATGGAAAATAGGCAGAAAATAAGAACACTTGATTTTCTGATACATAGAAGGCAAGAAAAGAGGAGGCGGGGCAAAGTGGAGGGGAGGAGGAGCCTGAAGAAGAAAGCCACACCCCATTACCTCCACCCATGCAGATTATTAAAGACCCCAACAATCCAGAGGTAAACATGGAGCTGAATGCATGTAGATAGAGACAGCATGGCTGGATGCTGATACTGGTGGTCCTTCTTTAGGCTCTGGACTCGGATCAGGGATCAAACGAGTCGGATACGGAACAGAGAAACAAAGCGCTACGAGGACGAATGTAAGTTTTCTAAGAAGTTGACCATAAACAGAAGATCAGACCAGAAAATCTGTGACTCTGATGTTTGTGCAGGTTTGTTGTTAATGAGATGATCCAGTCAGAGAAGGACTACGTAAAGGACCTCGGAGTGATTGTTGAGGTGAAACCTGAAGTATAAACTTGAAAAGTACAATAATTGAGTCCATAAATTGACACCTCATACTGTCATCTCTAGGGCTTCATGTCCAGGCTGGAAGTCAGGGGGATCCCAGAAGACATGAGGGGGAAAGACAAGATCGTCTTTGGGAACATCCAGCAGATCTACGATTGGCACCGCGAGTCCGTTACACAAACACACACCGACAAAAACATCAAAAAACAAAAGTCACGCTCATTCTGGGGCTTCCTTTGTTTTTAGCTTCTTTCTGGTGGAGCTGGAGCGCTGCATCCAGAACCACGATCTGCTAGCCGACCTGTTCATCAGACATGTGAGTTATATGAAATGTTATTGGAACTATACCTTTTCTCAGAACTTTTGATATGAAATTGTATGTCTCATCCAGAGCATGGACTTGGAATTGGTTGAACCTAAAACTAGCTGGTTTGTGGTGACTTAAGAACGAACTATTTGTTCAGCTTGAAACTTGACATGAATCTTGCTGGTCTTGATCTTGTCCAAGCCCAAAGACTTGGTTGGGTCATGGTAAAGCCTTTGTCCCAACTGCCCCTTTGGGTGGATACGAGCTGTCTGCTGGTGAAAACTGGGCAAACCTGGACGGGCCACACAGGTGCAGATAATGTCAAGATAATAGACAACTCGATGAGCCTCTAGAATAAAAATGTCCATGTATATTTTTTCTATGACCCTTGTGTCATTGTCTCATCTACTTGACCCTTATGTGTTGTATAAGTCTTCTGTGTTATGCAAATAATTCGATTTTTCAGTGTTACCTCTGCAAATGCTGAATTTGCTACCAAATAAACACGAGTATGAGAAATTGAATGTGAACGTGTTTGTTGTAGGAGCGCCGTCTCCACATGTACGTGGTTTACTGTCAAAACAAGCCCAAGTCGGAGTTCATCGTCATTGAGTACGAGACCTTCTTTGAGGTAAAGCAGAACTACTTTTATCCATCTATCTATCCATCCATCCATCCATCCATCCATCCATCCATCCATCCATCCATCCATCCATCCATCTATCTATCTATCTATCTATCTATCTATCTATCTATCTATCTATCTATCTATCTATCTATCTATCTATCTATCTATCTATCTATCTATCTATCTATCTATCATTTGTGAAGCTGAGAAATGAAGTGTGTTGCAGCAAAACACCGAAGGCCCTCTGTGTTGACTCTTTAATCTGCAGGAGATCCAGCATGAGATCAGCTGCAGGATGTCCATCAGTGATTATCTGA
Organism: Oryzias melastigma; assembly: GCF_002922805.2. NCBI lineage: Eukaryota > Metazoa > Chordata > Actinopteri > Beloniformes > Adrianichthyidae > Oryzias > Oryzias melastigma. Next base: position 15,553,382 of record NC_050513.1, on the reverse strand, counting down.
TCAAACCCATCCAGAGAATCACCAAGTACCAGCTGCTGCTGAAGGTCTGTGATCATCATGATCAACGTTACTGTGGAACTAAGAAACGTCATAAACAGAGAAAAGTCATAAACAGAGAAAAGTCATAGAGAGTCGGATACAAAACAAATAGGCTGCATCTAAAATTGATAAGTTGTATCTAAAATTAAAATAAATTGTATTCAAAATAAAGAAAAGTCATAACTAAAATAAAGGAAAGTCATATCTAAAACAAAGAAAAGTCATAACAAAAATAAAGGGAAGTCATATCTAAAACAAAGAAAAGTCATAACTAAAATAAAGGAAAGTTGTATCTAAAACAAAGAAAAGTCATAACTAAAATAAAGGAAAGTCGTATCTAAAATAAAGAAAAGTCTTATCTAAAAAAAAGAAAAGTCATAACAAAAATTAAGAAAAGTCATAACGAAAATAAAGGAAAGTCGTATCTAAAAAAAAGAAAAGTCATAACTAAAATAAAAAAGTCCTATCTAAAACAAAGAAAAGTCATATCTAAAAAAAAGAAAAGTCATAACTAAAATAAAGGAAACTCATATCTAAAACAAAGAAAAGTCATAATTAAACAAAGAAAAATCATATCTAAAATTAAGAAAAGTCGTATCTAAAACAAAGAAAAGTCATAATTAAAACAAAGAAAAGTCATATCTAAAATAAAGAAAAGTCATAACTAAAACAAAGAAAAGTCATAATTAAAACAAAGAAAAGTCATATCTAAAATTAAGAAAAGTCGTATTTAAAATAAAGAAAAGTCATAATTAAAAAAAAGAAAAGTCATATCTAAAACTGTGAAAAGTCATAACTAAAACAAAGAAAAGTCGTATCTAAAACAAGGAAAAGTCATAACAAAAATTAAGAAAAGTCGTATCTAAAACAAAGAAAAGTCATAACTAAAATAAAGAAAAGTCATAATTAAAATAAAGAAAAGTCATAACCAAAACAAAGAAAAGTCTTATCTAAAACAAGGAAAAGTCATAACTAAAACAAAGAAAAGTCGTATCTAAAACAAGGAAAAGTCATAACTAAAACAAAGAAAAGTCGTATTTCATACAGAAAAAGTTGTAGCTGAAATACAGATAAGTTGTATTCAAAACAAGGAAAGTCATATCTAAAACAAATAAATCGCATTCAAAACAAAGAAAAGTCGTAAAATAAAACAAAGAAAAGTCATATCTAAAAATATAATATATAAAAAATTTAATAGTTTTACCTCAAAATAGTGAAATATAGTATTCAATGTAAAGCAATGTCCTATTAAAAAACAGATATGTCATATGTAAATGAAAAGATGTATTGAGTCTATTTACATTGTTCTTGGGTTCTCTGCAGTTTAATTAAGAAAATATTTCCATTCTGACATCTAATGGTCTAAAATTCCAAAGTAGTACAAATGTTTCAGAATCACACCTCCAGACAGAACTCCAACATCTATACATAATTCAGAGTTTTTAACATGTTTAAAGTCTACAGTGTTAATAGAATAAAATGCCAGTAAATTCCAGGAAAGACACCGAGTTCATTTCTGTTTATCTTTGTTTTTTTTCCATAAGAGTTGTGTATATCAGATTTAAGGACATAAACAGATCTGAAATAATGATCAACATGTTTTTAAATGTTTATTGTGATATCATTTCATTGACTTGAGTGCAGATAAATAAAATATTTCTGTCTGTTCTTCAGGATTTCCTCAAATATACGACCAAAGCAGGACTGGACTCTGAAGAGATCGAGGTCAGCTTCACAAATAAGTTCTAACGTATTTATTTTTGTGGCTGGTTTGGACTTAAACTCTATAATTATGAATCATAAAGATGAGGATATCATTAAAGTCCCACTCTGATCATTTTTTAAATCTATTAAAAAAGCTTTAATGTCATTTTTTAAAACCTCCATCGTTAGAAAAATGGCACCAGAACATGATAAAAACCCAATTTTCATCAGAAATAGTAAGCCACACCCTCTTTTATGTCTTTAAGTTCTCTTCAATAAGGACACATAATACGTGTTTTTGGGAATCAAATCTGTAAAACCGTTCAGAACGGAGGATGAATGATTCATGCCGGATGGTGAATCATCACTCAGAGGAGGACGTTAAACTTTCATCGTGTGTGTGTTTGACGTTCAGAAAGCCGTGGAGCTGATGTCACTGGTTCCAAAGCGCTGCAACGACATGATGAACCTGGGACGCCTGCAGGGATACGAGGTTTGGCTCTGTCGGCTGTTTTTTTTATTTTTATTTTTTTAGGAAGCAGCAGCAGAAATCAGTTCTAAAGGCAACACAGCTGATAGTGAGTTCTTGATGTTTTACTGCACCCTAGTGTTTGTTTTTATGAATTTACACATCAGAAATGCAAACACGCCTCAAGATTAGGTTTACAACCAAAACCAAAACTTCCATTGACCTTTGACCTCGAAAAGATCTTGAATTTTCTAATAAATAAATAAAATTAAGTACCAGAAGCAAATTTAAGCTCTTTTTAGGCATGTTGATATATTACCTTGTAACTCCTCAGGAATTGTTGGGAAGCTAATTGGGGAAAACATGTGAGGATTACGATTTGTAGGTTAGCATAGCAAGCTTGCAAATGTAACATTCATCTATTTCTGGTACAATTTTCCCCAGAATATTGTGAAAATGTAACACATGAATGGCTGGCTCAAGCTGAATGCAATGATATAACATACGATATAAAAATATTAGAAATGTGGGCGTGGTTAGCAAAAAAGCTCCGTTGCTAAGGAAATCCAAAATTGTACTTTTGCCGATTCTTTTAAAAATGACATAGAACTGCTCGTCACTCTGAAGTGACCAAAAAATAAAATGGTTGCTATGGAGCTAAACCCAACAGAAAAGCAGTCTCTTGCTCAGTAAAGGCGGGTAAAATGCCGTTTACTGCTTCAAATGTGTAAGTGTGTCTTCAAATGGGGTAAAAAAGTGCTAAATGGAGCGCTCAGAACTCACTGGGGTGTGGTGTCCAGGGGAAGCTGACGTCTCAGGGGAAGCTGCTGCAGCAGGAGACCTTCTGCGTCTGGGAGCAGGACGGAGGGGTCTTGTCTCGCAGCAAAGAGCGCAGGGTCTTCCTCTTCGAGCAGATCGTCATCTTCAGCGAGCTGCTCCGGAAAGGCTCCAACAATCCAGGATACCAGTTCAAGAACAGCATCAAGGTGAAGGAAAAGTCTCAAAAGAAGCCGTATTTGGTGTAGCCAGTTCTGACTAACGCCGTGTACCTTCAGGTGACCTACCTGGCCATGCAGGACAGCGTAGACGGCGACCCCTGTAAGTTTGTGCTGTGGTCCCGCGGCTCGGCGGAGCGCTTCACTCTACAAGCGTCCTCCGCTAGCATCAAGATGACCTGGGTGGACACCATCGCCACGCTGCTGGACGCCCAGAACAACTTCCTCTCTGGTGAGCGAGTCTCCTTTGGGCGCCGCTGTCGTCTATGGTGGAAATATTCTTGAACCCTTTTAAAAGAAAATGATTCATTTCTAACAGCAGTAATAATACAAACACTATAAATTTATGCAATTCTTTGAGAAGTTTTGTTATGTGAATGTGGAGTTCTCAAAAGTTTGCAAATGTGTGACAAATCCATACATGTCTAGTGGGAAACTTATGGTTTGAAGAATTAAAAAGAACTATCCTCTCACTACACACAAAATGTGCACTAATTTCCATCATTTTATGGGTATTTTTGTGCCTCCCAAATGTGGGAGGGGTTTATAATGGTGTCAAATCAGGAGGAGCTTAAGAGGAATTAAAAAACTAGATTGTTTATTTAAAAAAATAAAAATACATTTTAAATTCAAAAGTGCATTTTTTTTAAGTTATGATAAAAAAAATAGTCGTCCGCCTCGGCCCTGGAGGAGGAAGACAAAGGACGCTCCGCGGCAGCAGCGGCGCCTTTCCTTTTCCGGTAATGATCCTTCCGCAGGTTCACCTACGGAAACCTTGTTACAACTTTTACTTCCTCTAAATAGTCAAGTTTGATCGTCTTCTCGGCGCCATCGCTGTATGAGCTTTCACCGTCGTCATCTGAAGCCCCTGTATCCTCAGATGAGGAAACCTCCGGTTCAAACTGGTAGGGCTGTACACCCTCCGAACCTGTATCGTTAAAATTCCCGTGTTTGATGAAGGCTCATCACCTTCATCCAAAGAAATATCCGCTAAATCGTGGTCTACGTCGCTTCTCAAACCGTCCGCCATTGTTGTTTACACTCTGGGATCCTGAAGTGACGTCACGCGCAGCCCCCGCCCATCACCACCTATCGCCCAAATTTAGAGCTGTGCACGACCATAAAATGATCAATAAAATCGCAGTGGATCATTTTAAGTGAATATTTTTATCAGATTTGTTTTTCAAGTTCCATTGACTTTCTAAATTAAAAAAAAAATTTGCCACTGCACGAGGCTTTTAAAGAACTATGAAAAATGATCAAAAAATAGTAAATTGGAAAAAAAAATAAAAAAAAGTTTTAAATTCAAAAGTATACATTCTAAACTTTAAAGAACTATTAAAATTGTATGAAAAAATGGAAAATTAAAGAAAAAAAGTATTGAAAAGTTTTAAATTCAAAAGTACATGTTCTAAACTACCCATGAACTAAAAAAAGTAGTCCATATTAAAGTTTGGGAGATTATTGTCACTGCAGCGCAAAGATCCTAAACTTTAAATTTTGGATTGAAAGCAAAGAAAAACATAAAAAATAAAAAGTTAAAAATACAAAGCAGCAGCTGTTGCTAATAAACCGTGAGGAGTCAAAGGAAAACCAAGACCAGGAAGGAGTCAACCAAGAACTACTGTGTTGGAATAACACAATAATTCTCACAAGTGTGAGCTACAAGACTCCAGAAGCTGTTGAAAACAACTAAAAACACAAAAGACACAGCAACACTGCAGAATCAAAAAAGCTACTCATTATATACTTAAATAAAAATAGATGATTGACATCAGCTGAGACAGCTGAGAACTCAGGAAATGGAAGGGTAAAGGTGAACATAGAAGCACACCACTAGGGGGCGAACTATGAGCATTTCTGTCATTTGGCAACAGTTTAAGTTTTCAGTATTTCTTCAATTCTTTTTTTTTAATCTTCTGGTTTTTCATTCACTTTAAGCAGGCCCTGATTTGACCCATTGATGCCTGAATTTATGTATTAAAATCACTTATGTCTTGACCTTCATTTAGATGCTAAATTTAAGAGTCTATACCATGAAGAATGAACTTCTTGAGCTTTTAAGTGTATAATGATATTAATTTCTCACCATAAATAACCCTACAAGCTCTACTTTGATCCGTTCACGCATCTCTGAGTAATCCTCTAAAAACCTGCATTCTGAGAATCAGCCCCTCCCATACCCAACGATCGGGTTCTCACACGATGATGTCACAAGGTGAGAACAGCCCCTTTGACGGCAACTCCAGAATCTATCAGGTCTAACAGGTGTTTGTTGCCGTTAGACGGCCGTTTCTATAGTAACCGAGCTCCTTCAAAACCCCTCCCCCGGGCCGTGCATAGCTGTGCCAGGTGTCTGCGGTATTTGTGTTGTGATGCCGAGAAAATCTCATTCAATTTAGGTTGTGTTCGCATTCCCCCCCAGTCACTATATAGAGTGTTCGCCATTTTCTAGTGATGTCTGAATCTACTAATTCCTATTTTGGAAAAGATTTCCCAGAAGTCTCCCCCATGCCCATAAATCTTATTTTTGTGAAACGGTCTTCCTTCCTGTTCATGACCTCGTCTGTTTTTGGGTCACAGCTCTCCAGTCGCCTATTGAGTACCAGAGAAAAGAAGGCGGGATCTCAGTGACCCGTCCGCTGTCATCGGGTCGACCGCCGTCAGCTCCGCCCACGCCCAACGGCCACGCCAATCAGCCTCCTGCCGACAGTGAAGACGACCAGGTCAGGATTCCCGCCGTTTTCTTGCTTAAATTAATCTCTGGATTAAAAAGAAACAATAATAATTTGACCCTCCCCCCACAGGAGCTGGTTCTGGTGCTGCAGGACTTCGTGGCCGTGCGGGAGGACGAGATCTCCGTGTTCCGGGGAGAGAAAGTCCAGATTCTATCGTCCAACCAGCAGGGTCAGAGTCTCGTTTACAGGCCGGCCAACAGCGACTCGCCCGCCGCCGAGGGCTGGGTGCCACGGAGCGTGCTCAAAACACACTGACACAAACACACACTAACACTGCCTGACTGCAGGGTCGGACTCTCGTTTACCAACATACACACACGGAAACGGCGCGCTAGCGGGGTCAACGGCGCAGACTGAACTCTTGAAGTAAGATGGCAGTGTCGACCTTTGGTCCCCCCAAAAATGAGAATTGGCAACAAAGCAAATTTAGGATTCCACCAATCGGATCAATTTGACATTGTTCATTTGACCCTTTAACACCGAGTTACGTGACCATGTTGTCATTTTTTTACGAAAATCAAAAATAGTTTGAAAGTCAAAACATAAAGAATTTTGGCCATTTTGAATTTTTTTCACACTTTTCAGATTTTTAGGCTGGACTTTGAATTTTGCTCAGAACGTTGTCATTTTTAAAGGAAAATCGGTCGTTTGTAAAAGTAAGTTTGTAAGTTGAAACATGAATAATATTAATCATTTTCAGCTTTTTTCCACACTTTTCAGATTTTTAGGCTTGACTTAGAGTTTTGCTGAAACTTTGAGTTACGTGACCATGTTGTCATTTTTGAACAAAAACCAGTCGCTTGTAAAACTAAGTTTGAAAGTCAAAACATAAATAATTTTAATCAATTTGAGCTTTTTCACACTTTTCAGATTTTTAGGCTGGTCTTAGATTTTTGCTGAAACTTTGAAATACGTGACCACATTGTTATTTTTGAACAAAAATCAGTCGTTTGTAAAAGTAAGTTTGTAAGTTGAAACATAAATAATTTTAATCATTTTCCGCTTTTTTCACACTTTTCAGATTTTTAGGCTGGACTTAGAGTTTTGCTGAAACTTTGAGTTACGTGACCATGTTGTCATTTTTGAACAAAAATCAGTCGCTTGTAAAACTAAGTTTGAAAGTCAAAACATAAATAATTTTAATCAATTTCAGTTTTTTCACACGTTTCAGATTTTTAGGCTGGACTTAAAGTTTAGCTGAAAACCTTGAGTGAGGTGACCATTTTATCAATTTTGATCAACAATCGGTCTATGTTTGTAAAAGTACGTTTGAAAGTCAAAACATAAATAATTTTAATCAATTTGAGCTTTTTTCACACTTTTCAGATTTTTAGTCTGGACTTTTTTTTTTTTGCTCAGACGTTGTCATTTTTAAAGGAAAGTCAGTCGTTTGTAAAAGTAAGTTTATAAGTCGAAAAATACAGAATTCTAATCATTTTGAGCTTTTTTCACACTTTTCAGATTTTTAGGCTGGACTTTGAGTTACGAGACCATGTTGTCATTTTTGAACAAAAATCAGCTGTTTGTAAAAGTACTTTTGAAGTTGAAACATGAATAATTTTGACCATTTTGAATTTTTTTCAAACTTTTCACATTTTTAAGGTGGACTTAGAGTTTTGCTTAAAACCTTGAGTCAGGGGGCGATTTTGTTATTTTTTTATTTTGTTTATGTTCTTTGACCTATTTAAACTTTTCAACCATTGACATGATCAATGTAATTCCGGTAGATTGGGAAGGAGAAAAGCGGAGCAAGCCGCTTTTCTCCTTCCCAATCTACCGGAATTACGTTGATCATGTTAACAGTTGAAAAGTTACGGTATGTTAAAAATTTTGCGTTTAAGCGTAAACGGCGACGCCTCAGGTGTTAAAGGGTTAAACAGTAAATTGTTAGCGAAACAAAAAAAAAAACATATTTTTTACCATTAAAACGCACTTCCAGGAATGATTTCAACCAAAGACGGTATGTTGCTCTTCCAAAAAAAAATCCCCCTCCCCCACAATAGACTGTTTACTGAAAGGGCCCGTGTTTACAGACACCACCAGGTATCAGTGCGATTCAAGCAATCAACCCAAAGAGAAGCAGTTTACTGCCAGAAGTCACAGAAAAAAATGCAAAAAAAAAAAGCACAAATTTATTTGAGAAGCTGGAAGCTTTTGAAGTAACCGAGGACGTCCAGCTACCCCTCCCCCTCCCTGTCTAGTTCAGCGGGGGTGGCAAAAAAACGAAACACATCCACCATCTTAGTGCCTGGTGTGTTCCCTCTGGGCCAAAGCAACACGACAACTTTTAAAACACTCCAGACATCCCTGTAGAACGCGGACCGGTCGGCACTGCCGCGCGTTCGACCCCCGACAGCTTTTTACACACTCAACACACGCAGCAGCAGCAGGTACTGTTAGCCTCCTACCGTCCTTCCTGGTGCTTCAACCCCTCCCCCCACGTTCACCCTCTGAACTCTGTCCAACCAGATCTTCAGGCCTGCGGAGCAACCAATCACACTCCCCGGTGACTTTACAGGAGGTCATGTGACCTTTACGGCCAGGACTCGAAGCTAGCGTGGGAACCGGAAGACGATCGGCCAATCAGAACTGAGTGTTCATAGTGTGTATAAAGACTGAGAGCACACTCCACATACATACCACCAGTATGAACATTAAGAAAATAGATTCTGTTTTTCACCTTAAAAGAGAGAAAAAAAGAGAGAAGTTGTTATATCAGTATTTGTGTGTGAGAGAGGAAAAGAAGAGTTTGTGTGATACTTTTTGTCTGTGTGTGTGTGTGTGTGTTTTACCACGGAAAGTTAGGTGATATCCTGGCGAAAACTATTTACTTTTTATCAACGACGGCCTCATTAGCCCGCTCCTTGATGCTCCCCGTCACCATGGGAACCATCAAAGATGGAGGACGGCGGCGGCCTCAGCTCTGGTCTGGTCAAAAAAAACAAGAAAAAAAAAAAAAAGAAGAAGAAGAATCCCCGATTATGCATCTGTTGTTTCTGTATATAGACAAGATGTTCAACTGCTACCGAAGGGGGGGGGGAGCTGTTGGCGCCAAATGACTGCAGCCAACCTACTGTGACTCTCCACACTCGTCTCTCCATCCGTCTCCTCCTCCTCTACCTCTGTCTCCATCTTCTCCGTTCTCGGGTGCCATTCTCAGACAACACCCCAGTCCTTAAGGAGCTGCGCGGAGGAAAGCGCTCTGAGATGGGTCATTCACCGTAAAGAAGGGTTTGGTGTTCAAGGACGGGCTCGACTTCTTTAAAGTCTATCTTCATGTAGCCTTCACCGTTGAAAAAGATTCGGTGTGCTCAATTAAATCTCCAGTTATTCAAAATTAGATTGACTTCTCACCCTTTAGCATTCTTTTGGCTATGATTAACGTAATACCAGTACATCCTGAAAAGTAGCTTTGTGCCGACAGGTGACGACTAACGTTAGTAATGTGGCGCAAAATTGATATATACATATTGATGTATGGTTTGGGCCCCTTCTGTGCCACTTTTTGACATCACGGGTGTTCCCAACTCGTAATTTTTTGACATGTTGGCTGTTCCCATTGAATAAGGGGTCCCCAACCTCTGGGCCACAAACCAGTACTGGTCCGAGGAGCACTTGGTACCGGGCCAAAGGTGCTAATCAGGGGTACCCAATCTTTGAATTGCAGAACGGTACCAATACCCTAATTCGGTACAGGGTCCGCGTCCGGTACCATGTCCAGTACCGCATCCAGCACGGGGTCCAGTACCACGTCCGGTACTGTGTCCATTATGGCATCCAGTACTGCATCCATTACCACATCCAGCACCACGTCCAGTAACACATCCAGCACCACGTCCACTACTGCATCCAGTACCTTGTCCAATACAGCATCCAGTACTGCATCTGGTACAGCGTTCACTACTGCATCCAGTACCTCGTCCAATACCACGTCCGGTACCACGTCCGGTACCGCGTCCAGTACCGCATCCGGTACCGCATCCGGTACCGCATCCGGTACCGCATCCGGTACCGCATCTGGTACAGCGTCCACTACTGCATCCTGTACCGTGTCCAGTAACGCATCCAGTACCGTGTCCAGTAACGCATCCAGTACCGCATCCAGTAACGCATCCAGTACCGCATCCAGTACCGCATCCAGTACCGCATCCAATACAGCATCCAGCACCACATCCAGTCCAGTACCACATACAGTACTGTGTCCAGTAACACATCCAGTATCTCGTCCAGTACCGCATACAGTACCGCGTCCAGGAATGCTAGTAAATGGTAAAAAAAAAGAAGAAGCCCGACCCTGCTTGTCCAATGTGAACATCACAGGCTATATCCGAATTCCTTCCCTACTCCCTAACCACTAAAAAACTATAAAGTGCGAGACTATATAGTGCCCTGGATTTTAAAAGCAATTTAGATTTACATTTTTATACTTTTTTTTTGCAGAAATGTGTTGACTGCAATGCATTGTGGTCTATATTTGCAAATGTAGTTAGCATTGATGCACGCTAGTTTTTCGCAAAGACTTCTGGGAAATGTTAGGGCCCTCGATTTTGGAGTGGTAAATTTGGACAGCACTTTATTTTGAAAGGCCCCAATAGTACAGATGATGGAAGGGAAGTTTTTTTCCAAATGTAACATCTTTTGTTCGCTAAACTTAACAAACATGTACATTTATTAAATTCTCTAGAGATTTCAAGTCTGATTTGGGTTAGAATACCAAAAAAAAGGTGATTCAGGCTACACATGAAGATAGACTTCAAAAAAACCTGCAACGACTAACAAAAACGATCTTCAAAAGGACTCCAAACTGTTGAACATTCTAGATTCATTTAACCTGCTGCATGTCAGTTGCCTGCCTTTCAAATTCCTTTCATATTAAAAAAAAAAAAAAAAAAAGAAAGAAAAAAAATTGAAAATACTGAGCAGGTACTCTGGTGGCGTCTATATTTCTCAAAGAGAGTTTTCTAAGTTGTAGAGCCGTTTCTTTCCCCCCTCGAGTGACTAGAATCTGTTGTAAAATACATGTTGAGACTATTTTCAGCCAACGGTGCATCTCTTTCAACTGTATTTAAAAGAAATTTATTGAAGAAAAAAAAATATGCAAAGCTGTAGCATTAATTAACACCATGATTTTTCAGAGATAGGGTTGACGCCGTCTCGTGTGTTGCACTTAAATGTAGTTTGACGATGTTTCGAAGACAACTATTGTAACTAAACGCGTCACCAGAGTTGTAACTATGACTGTGAACGGAGCTGAAGAATGCCTGACGATGTTGGTAATAGATATTTAAATTCAAACTTAGTGAAGAAAAAAAAAAATAACGGGGATCCTCTTTTTCCGACGAAAGCTAATCTTCGGAATTTTGCGTTTTTGTGTCCATATCACGACTTTCAATACTGAAAACGAAGCCGAACACCAAGAAATGATGGTAATGGTGAACCTGGAGTGCACGCTGGGTGTTAAGGGGGACTGCAGAGCACTATGAAGGGGAAAAAAAAAATACCCATGGTGCACTCTGAAGACTCTCTGGTTGGACGAATACGAAGAAGTTGGAATAATGAAGGTTTGGATGGATTTTCGTGCTTCAAGTGGGAGAATAGAAAGCCTGAACTCGTGCACAGAGCAGGGTTTGGGACTAAAGGCGGTGCATTGACGGTTGAGGGTGGAGGAGGATGCACTGTAAAAAGGGCGCAGGGTGATGTTTGAGACCTCGCCTTTTTATTTTATTTTTTTTGCCACCTGGCAAACTCAACTAACCAATCAAACAGTATTTGTACAGAACTAACAGCTGCTAACATGACTGCTAACAGCTCTCTGTTGTTGTTTGTAATAAATTTCATTTTTCATCCAAAACTGTGTTGACGTTCTTTGAATTTAACTTTTTCTCTCATCAGGGGCGGAGCTACAAGGGGGGATAGCTGCCCCTCCAATTTTTGAGTCAATATCAGTGTCATAATTGATAAAGATGATAAAAATCATCAATACAATTCTTTTCATTAGAAACGGCCTTCCGTTTCATTGGATCTTATTTGATACAGTCAACCACTCTATACTACTCAGAGGACTGGAAAACTGGGTGGGCCAGTACTAAACTGGTTCAAAACTTACTTAGAAAACAGGAAATATTTTGTGTCAATTGGTAACTTCACCTCTGAGCCAACAGAAATTACATGTGAAGTACCCCAAGGCTCCATCCTGGGACCACTTCTATTTAATATCTACATGCTCCCAATGGCTCAGGTTATAAAGAACAACAACATTAGTTACCATAGCTATGCAGATGACACACAGATATATATTAGACTGACACCAGGAGACCGAGGCCCTGTACAGGCTCTTGGTAAATGTATTGAGGACATTGATGACTGGATGTGTCACAACTTACTTCAATTAAACAAAAACAAAACTGAGGTTTATCACATTTTTACTATTTCTCTTGATTGTTTCTTTTAATATTTTATGTAAAACACTTTGAATTGTCTCTGTACATTAAGTGTGCTATACAAATAAACTTGTCTTACCTTCAAAGTCTTCAATCATCTGTGACGTCACGTCAAAACTGCTAAAGTGATTCCTGAAGTACGTTGGTATTTTTTTAATGGAGTTTATTCTTCCCAAACCATCAACGTCTGGAAAATGTTTGGTATTGTGAGTCCGCTTAAAGGGTAAAAAAAAAGAACCAAGTATAACACAATCGCCCCTACTACTGGAGTAGTTATCACAGAAAAAAGCACCATCTGACATCTGAAAAGTTCTGACACAAGACTCTACGTGCAATTTTTTGTTAATTTTACTTGTTTTTCAACAGAAAATTCCCTCTTTCTGAACCCAGCCTCATGTGGCCATTTGAGGAACTGCAACAGTTATTAAATTCTGGATTATTACTGTGATTGTTCAGTTTTTATATTAGAATTGAAAAACCGTGTTCTCTCGCCATGTTGCAGCTTTCTGTTCTACTTTTATTTGTGAACATCACGTTGTGTCCTGTGTCCTGATTGGTTGGAGACCTCGTCAATCAAGCTCCTCTGTGCCGTGTCTCCTATACAGATGTGTGGAGTTTTCCAAATCTACATAAATCTTCAATAGTTAGCAGGTCGTTGTTTATACTCCAGAATACTGGACTTATTTTTCGATAAAGGCTTGAACTTTGAGAGTTTAAGCAAGAGAGGAAAAAAAAGTTAAAAGTTTAAACATTTGCAAAATTTTGAGGGAAGTTAAGAGACGTCTAAACAGACGACTGCTGCTGATGTGGATCAGGGATCCTTCGTTGGTTGTATGATGTAAAAAAAGGACATTTGTGATACTTTTTCAAATAATAAACCGTTATGTGGTTTTCGGGTCAAAATTGACCCATTTCCCCACCCTTGAAAATGGGTCAATTTGACCCGAAAACAATATAAAGATTATGAGTAAAGAAATTGATATTTACCTGTTTCACTTATCTTCCTTGGTCAGCTCAAAGACATTATAACTGGAAAATAAATAAACACCTAAAGGATGTGAAAGGTCGTGCTGGGTCACCAACTGTACAATTATTTAAGAACTCCAGCATCTCTACAATGATAGCATAAAGGCGGCATGTCTCACTGATTTGTGCAGGTAGTTCAGGGGAGATTTTTTGATAGATTTATATCTGATGTCCTCTGTTGATACATAGTTAGGCAAAGGCATTAAGGGTCTTGAAGCCTGATTTCCCATGTGTCACTGCTGCACTTATCCATCTGAGCCAATAGATCTGATCTGTCAATTCCTAGCCAAAGCATTCATAAGGGATACATGTTTGATAAACCATATTTAGCCTTTTTTATATTAAATATTGGGCATATCTGTCTAAGAATGTGAGAAAATGTCAAATGTTCACCAGATATTATTTACATTCTAAGTTCCTGACAAGGAAACTCTGATGACCCGCATTGAAGCCGCATTTAAACGCATCATTTACACACAAATTTTGGAGACGTGAAAAGAGTCTCACATCAGCTTTGTGTGCAAAGGCAGTTTTGTGCGTATTGAGCGATTGGTGCCTACTTTTTAAAGATTTGTGTGTGTATTGAGTTTCAAGCTGGTGTCATTTTAAGTTGTGTACATGTGTGAATTGTATTTTCTTGAAATTTGTAATTTTGTACTTATGCACAAAATGTATTGTATGAGCTGTAAATAATCAGTTATGCACACACAAATCCAAAGTTATGCACAAATCAAGATTTACCCACACCTCAATTTGTGTGAGTCCATTTTCTCTCCATAGTGTCTCACATCAAAATCCATCCATCCATCCATCCATTTTCTTGACCGCTTCATCCCGTTAAGGGGTCGCGGGGGTGCCGGAGCCTATCCCGGCTACTGAAGGGTGAAGGCGGGGTACACCCTGGACAGGTCGCCAGTCTGTCGCAGGGCCTCAATCACACACTCAGTCACTCTCACATTCATACCTAGGGGCAATTTAGAGTCACCAACTAACCTATGAAGCATGTTTTTGGACGGTGGGAGGAAGCCGGAGTCCCCGGTGAAAACCCACGCATGCACAGGGAGAACATGCAAACTCCACACAGAAAGGTCCCAGCCGGGATTCGAACCAGGGCCTTCTCGCTGTGAGGCGAGAGCGCTAACCACTTGCGCCACCGTGCAGCCCTTCTCACATCAAAATTTGTCCATAAATGCGGTTTGTGTTTGTGTGTGTCTGGTGGGGTTGGTGGGAGGGGTTTGTCTGTGTATCGGCCAATTAGTGTGTACTTTTGAAAGATTTGTGTGTAGTTAGTTTAAAGTTGTTGAAATTCTAAGTTGTACGTGTATTAATTGTACTTTTTTTGTGTTTCGTAATTTTTTGTGTGAATACACAATTGAAAATGCATACAGTTACACACAAAATGTATTGTATGAAAGCAATAGTCACGGACAAGTAAAAAATTATCCACACCCAAATCGGGGTGAGTCTATTTTCTCTCCACAGTGTCTCACATCAAAATTTGTCCATAAAAGCATTTTTGTGTTTGTGTGTGTATCAGGCGACTTGTGTGTACTTTTTAAAGATTCGTGTGTCTAGTTAGTTTCAAGCTGTAGGAATTCTAAGTTGTGCGTGTATAAATTGTATTTTTTTGTGTTTTGTAATTTATGTACACATTAATACACAATTGCACACAGTTATGCACAAAATGTATTGTATGAGCTGTAAATAATCAATTATGCACACACAAATCCAAAGTTACGCACAAATCAAGAATTACCCACACAAATTGAGGTGAGTCTATTTCCTCTCCACAGTGTCTCACATCAAAATGTGTCCATAAATGTGGTTTGTGTTTGTGTGTGTGTGTGGTGGGGTGTGTGTGTGTGTTTGTCTGTGTATCGGCCGATTAGTGTGTACTTTTGAAAGATTTGTGTGTAGTTAGTTTAAAGTTGTTGTAATTCTAAGTTGTACGTGTATTAATTGTACTTTTTTGTGTTTTGTAATTTTTACGTGTGAATACACAATTGCAAGTGCACACAATTACACACAAAATGCCCTGTATGAAAGCAATAGTTGCGCACAAGTAAAAAATTACCCATGCCCAAATCGGGGTGAGTCTATTTTCTCTCCATAGGGTCACGCATCAAAATTTTCCATAAATGCAGTTTTGGGTGTGTATCAGGCGATTGGTGTGTACTTTTTAAAGATTTGTGTGTGTAATTAGTTTCAAGTTGTTGTAATTCTAATTTGTACGTATATAAATTGTATTTTTCTGTGTTTTGTAATTTTTTTACATGTGATTACGTAATTGCAAGAACACACAGTTATACACAAACATATTTTATGAGTTACGAGTGAAGAATTACGCATGCACAAATTGAGGTGAGTCTATTTTCTCTCCTCAGAAGCATCTCACATCAAATTTTGTCCATCCATAAATGCGGTTTGTGTGTGTGTGTTTGCGTGTGTGTGGGGTGGGGGGGGGGTCGTCTGTGTATCAGCCGATTAGTGTGTACTACAAGTGCACACAGTTATGTATTGTATGAAATCCACAATTACACACACATAGAAAATTACTCATGCTAAAAATTAGGTGAGTCTATTTTCTTTCCATAGAATCGTCTAACATCAAAATTTGTCACTAGATAGTTTTGTGTGTGTTTGTCTGTGTATTGGGCGATTGGTGTGTATTTTTAAAGATTTGTGAGTGTAGTTAGTTTCAAGCTGTAATACTTCTAAGTTGTATGTGTATAAAATATATTTTTTTGCGTTTTGTAATTTTTACATGTGAATCCACAATTGAAAGTGCACACAGTCACACACAATTATTTAATTTATTTAACATCAAAATTTGTCCATAATTGCAGTTTTGTGTGTGTTTGTGTGTGTATCAGGCGATTGGTGAGTATTTTTAAAGATTTGGGTGTAGTTAGCTTCAATCTGTTGCAATGTTAAGTTGTGTATGTGAAAATTTTCTGTTTCTTTCTGCGTTTTGTACTTTTTGTGCATGTGAATACACAAATGCAAGTGCACATAGTTACACACAAAATGTATTGTATGTGTTACAAGTCCAGACTTATGCACAAACAGGCAGACACAGGTAAGTATCACACACACACACACACACACACCCACACACAAATCACATGAGACTATGTTCTCTCCATAATAATCCGACAAAAGGATTACTTGTACTTTCTTTTTTAATCTTTTGGATTAGATCATCCAGATTTTCCTCCAGAATTATTTTGCGTCGGGTGAACTGTGTTTTCATTTGCAGTGATGTGGAACCCGATACGATCTGTCGTATAGCTGTAAAACGGATTCAACCAATTACACGGGTCAAGTTAAAAGGGCTTTTTTAAATCACCATCAGCAGTTTGGAAATCATAGAAGATAACGCAAGAAAACCATAAAAAAAAAACACGTAGAGTAAACACGTAATGAATACTATTTCCTGATATATATTGGAAAAAAAACTGATATTCTGGAATCTAAAAAGAAAAAACTGCTGATTTTTGATTAATAAATCTTGTTAAAGTCAAGCTTTTAATTACAGTTTATTACAGCTAAATAAACAAGTTGTTAAAATCCCCTTTTGCTGTCCAGGTAATTATTGAATTACATTGTAATTACACAATTTCACAACATCTCTGCCAACTGGAGTCAATGTAGGTCAATAAAACGCTGCGAAAAATCTGTTTTACGGCTTAATAGTGGCGAGTATCTCCATTTCTATTTAGATAACAGTAATTTGTTGTCTCTTATCAGGATTTCGATGTTCCCATTGAAGTCCAAGGGTTCCTCCTGCGGCGCTGCGTGATCCCTTCAAACTTCAAGCTCCAAAGCTGATCAGTTGGAGCAGATTCAGATGGTTCGTCAGCAGCTTGATCTGAAATTATGCACAACATTTTTTTTAATTGATCCCATTTAGTCTTTCATTCATTCTGAGGTAAAAATCTAATAGATCTGCTGTTAAGTCTTTTATTGTGAAAGGCAGACTGAAGTCCACGGCGTTGCACTTACATAATAGGAGGATCAAGCACACCTGGAGAGGATCACGTAGACCGCATAAAGTGAGCCGCTCTAAGCTGGAGTCTGCTCAGGCAGCAGCACTGGTGCATTGTGGGTCAGAGCGCAAACATGCAGTCGTTCATCGCTAAGAATGGAAATGAGACGCCAGAGCCGGTGAAAGCTCAGGTGAAAGGTGAGGAGATTCAGAAAAGATTCAAATATAATTCTATAAAACTGTTAACAAATTTAACTAAAATCAAGTTATTTGATTAAATGGGCTTGTGTTACCATGTATCTGGTAATAATGTACAATGCATGCAGTAATGTATTTTTTTTTTATTAGACTAAATTTAATACATTTCACTTACATTTTATAAATACATAAAAAACAGATATTTTATAAACTTTTAATTAAATTTGAATTCCAGGTCTAAAATTTCATATTGCTGTAAATTAAATAAAAATGTGTTTAATGATTCTTATCAATAGAGAAAATAATCATAACATAATGTTTCATAATGTTTTCTTTTATTTTGTTTAATAATATTTTCTCTGTTAATAGAATAAAGTTAATCTTCTTTTATTTTGAATGTTTTTATCCTGCAAACCTGATGGAAAGACAGTACTGTTTATAGTAAAAATGCAATAAAAATGTCAAAGGGTTGTTACTTTACAGTCAGACTGACAACGAAAATAAGTAGATTATTTGTTTTGTTAACGTAGGAACAAACATTTTCTTCAAATGTGGATTTAATTTGAAACTTTATGATCTTGCCAGATATCATCTACTAGTTTTTATAAACTTCCAATACTTCTTACCAGTAGAAAAAAAATCATATCATTGTTTTAATTTTACTTTTTGAAACTTAGTACTTTTTTATCTTGTTTATTTTTATTGTTTTATTTCACGAAATGTAATTTATTTTAAATATTTTAAATTTAATTTTATTTTGTATTATTATCTTATATTATATTTTCTTTGTTAATGGATTTTTTTTCCTTTATTTGTAAAGATCCGGTTCTGTTATTCTGACCCATCACTTTTTAAAAGACGGTACTATTTGTAGTGAAAAAGACAATTTAAAAGAACTAGGTCCAGGAGTCGATTAAAAAAATTCAACTAATTAATCGCAAACCTGGAAAAATATTAATCGCGATTAACCACATTCATATTTTTGTTTTAGTTACAGTATTAGCCGACCACTTATTATTTACAAATATTCACAATATGAAATCACACACAAAAATTGTACTTTTAGTTTTATTTTTTAATAAATTCTGTCAATCGATTAAAAAAATAATCGTGATTAATCGCGTTATTACTGCATGTGGTGACCACCTATTTTCTTGAAATTATCACAAAATAAAATTACACACAACAATGTACATTTTTAATGCTTTAATTATTTTTTAGTAATCATGTGTGTTAATGTGTCAACCTTCACAGCCCTAAAAAGAAGTAAACTGCTGTTAATTAATGGTCAGAATCACTAATCAAAGATAAGAGTTTGTTTTGGACATAAGATAATAACATTTTGTCTGATTTTTCCTTTGGCTTTCCTGCAGGCTCCCTGCCATCCTGGCTGCAGGGGACCCTGCTGCGGAACGGACCCGGCCTGTTCTCCGTGGGGGACTCGGAGTACAACCACTGGTTTGATGGATCCTCACTGATCCATAGTTTCACCTTCAGCAATGGTCAGAGTCTGATGCAGCCTCGACGAACAAGAAAAAATACGTACCGCCGCGCATGTTGACGGTTGTTATTTCAGGGGAAGTGACCTACAGAAGCAAGTTCCTGAAGAGTGACACCTACAAGAGGAACGTCAAGGCCAACCGGATCGTCGTGTCAGAATTCGGAACCATGGTCTACCCCGATCCCTGCAAGAACATCTTTGCCAGGTGAAGACCAAGACCTCTAGAAATGATGCTGCGGCATTTCTAATACATCTTCCAATAGTAGCTGGTCATCCAAAAACTCAGCAGCGGGCCCGGCGTTTATTAGAGACTGTTGGAGACCGGCTCCTAATGGAAGATATACGGTACAAGTTATATCTTTAGAAGTTTTTCAGTTCATCCTTTACGAACAAACAAAGGCTTGAAAGGAATTCAGAGAAATTGATAGAAACAGACCCTGCTACAGAATGATGACCTGTTAGGGTGGACCCCACCTTCACCCAACAGTAGCTGGGACAGGCTCCAGCAACCCCTAACCCTTAAAGCAGGTGGGACAAACTCAATCGCACAGGGGGCCAAAATCAGAAACACACCTTAAATCACAGGATATACATTTATTGAACAAACTAAAACTAAATTTTTAAAAATTTTTAAAATTACATGCGATAATGCTAGTGTGAACGCTGGAAGCTGAATTTTGCTGAAAACAATACCTGTAAAACGCTGAAGCAGATAGCTGAAAACACTGATGTTAATAGCTGAAAACGCTTAAGCTGATAGCTGAAGATGCTGAAGCTGATAACGCTTAAGCTGATAGCTGAAATCACTGAAGACAATAGCTAAAAACACTGACGTTAATAACTGAAAACACTGAAGCTGATAGCTGATAACGCTTAAGCTGATAGCTGAAATTACTGAAGACAATAGCGGAAAAGGGTGAAGACAATAGCTGAAAACACTGACGTTAATAGCTGAAAACGCTGAAGCTGATAGCTGAAAATGCTGAAGCTAAAAACGCTTAAGCTGATAGCTGAAATCACTGAAGACAATAGCTAAAACACGGAAGTTAATAACTAAAAACACTGAAGCTGATAGATGAAAACGCTTAACCTGAAATCACTGAAGACAATAGCTAAAAACACTGACGTTAATAACTGAAAACACTGAAGCTGATAGCTGAAAATGCCTAAGCTGAAATCACTGAAGACAATATCTGAAAACACTGACTTTAATAGCTGAAAACACTGACGTTAATAGCTGAAAACGCTGAAGCTGATAGCTGAAAACGCTGAAGCTGATAACGCTTAAGCTGATAGCTGAAATCACTGATGACAATAGCTGAAAAGGGTGAAGACAGTAGCTGAAAACACTGATGTTAATAGCTGAAAACGCTGAAGCTGATAGCTGAAAACGCTGAAGCTGATAACGCTTAAGCTGATAGCTGAAATCACTGAAGACAATAGCTAAAAACACTGACGTTAATAACTGAAAACACTAAAGACAATAGCTGAAAACGCTTAAGCTGAAATCACTGAAGACAATAGCTGAAAACGCTAAAGCTGTTAGCCAGCTAACATATTACCTACATGCCAAATTAGCCTAAAAAGGAAAAAAATAAAAACTTAGTTTAGCCAATACAACTATGTAGCTGAAAAATAAATAAGCTAGCATATGAATATCATTCTAACTCCAAACGGCCTAAAAAACAATTAAAAAGAAGAGCCTAAATTAGGCAAAAACAGCTAGCCTAGCACGTAGCTAAAATATTGGCTAAACTCCAAAATAGCCTTAAAAAAGTTTAGTAAATGCCAAAATAGTCCAAAAAGCTAGCGGAATAACAATTTTTAAAACTATAAAACTTTTAAGCATAATTACGAATAAAATATACACACTTTTATACAAAATAAAATCTATGTACTGATACTTCTAAACATCAGGGACGGTTTGTGAAAACAGCTTTGCTATTGTTTAATATTCAACTCCGGAATGTGTTTATATTTTTTGTTTGCACCAGCTCTAACATTTCAGTAAAATTACAGAAATATTGAAATATAAAAAAAAAAATGGCTGTTCTAAATACTTTTTTCTATCAAGATTTGCTGTAGTAAATTGTCCACTTTAAACTCCAAGTGTATTTTCTGTGTCACAAATACGATCTTTTTCTGATTCACAATTATACAAAATAAATATTTAAAAAATGCAGTTTTATACTTAATATTTTCAATAAACATTCTCCTTCATGAGAAAAATGCTACAAACATATGTTAAAAACATTATTTTCATTGGCGCGCAGAAATCTTGGCAAGTCTCAAAAAGTTTAATTTAGATAAATCTGCAGGACTGGATTCATCAGTCAAAGTACCTTAATAAAAAAAACACTGATGTCAAAAGTCTTTTCCTCCAGGACCGCCACACACCTCAGCAACATTGTGCCAAACTTCACTGACAACAACTTGATCAACATCATTCGTTATGGAGACGACTACTACGCCTCCTCTGAAGTCAACTACATCAACCAGATTGACCCAGACACCTTGGAAACCGTTGGTAGGGTGAGTGATTTCACATCTGCGTAGTCCATAAACGAGTCTGGGGTCAAACTGGAAATGTCAGAAACTTTCTTTATAACTCCAGGTCAACTACAGGAACCACATTGCTCTGAACTTAGCGACGGCCCATCCGCACTACGACGATGAGGGCAACACCTACAACATGGGGACGACCATCATTGGCCTTGGTCGGCCAAAATACATCATCTTTAAAGTCCCTGCTAATGGCACAGGTAATCTCCCCATCTAGATGTTTTTTTTATTTCTGTCAATTTACATTTCAAAATTAAAAAAATAAAATAAAATTACAAGGGGAATAAAGGCAGTTTTTAAAAATGTGATGGAGCTGTCCAGAATTTTGGGATTAAAGAAAAAGTGTTCACCAGAAAAAAAAATCTTGAGTAAACTACTAAGAGGTATACAGGTACAGATAACAACCCTAAAAAGAAAGCATGATGGTGGCAAGATGAAGATGACTCAAAGCTTTATTGAGGACCGATGCATCTACAGGAGCGGTGTGCAGATGTATTTAGGCAAAGTGGGCAAAATATTAAAAAATCTACTCGAGTAAGAGTAGAGTTAATTTAAAATATTACTTAATAAATAGTCTGGAAAAAACGGTATACCTATATCTATACATATATATAAATACGTTAAATACTGTATATACAGCACGTTTTGTCTAATTTAAAAGTATTTTTCATTAAATATTACATATAACCTATATAATATGTAAATTTCCTAAATGTATATACTGTATATTTGTCATATATTATTTTCATTACATATTTTTAAATATAACAATACACGTCGTAAATATATATATATATATATATATATATATATATACACATATGT
>NC_050513.1:15513844-15527677 GCF_002922805.2 Oryzias melastigma | reverse complement strand
ATATATATATATATATATATATATATATATATATATATATATATATATATATATATATAAATATATATATATATATGAGATGTTTTGTTCAATTTAAAAATATGTAATGAAATGACCATATTTTCCGCACTATTAGGCGCACCTAAAATCTTTTAATTTTTTTCAAAAGCCGACAGTTCGCCTTATAATCCAGTTCGCTTTATATATGGATCAATACTGAGCCGCAACAAGTCTCGCAACTACGGGAGCCGACTCCATTTTCACCCCTAGAAGTAGTGCACGGTGCATGCTGGGATATATTTCTGCGTGCGGTGCGTGGTGGGACATATGACTGTGCAACTAGTGGATGCATAACGCAACCGCAGCCACTAATGTAGCTTCTTTTGCAATTCTATGGGCCTTGTAATCCAGTGTGCCTTCATACGGTATATTTCTCTGTTAACTGTTATATTGATAACAAAAAACTCTGATGTACTGGATAAATTCAAATTTAGAAATGGAAAAAAGTAATGAGAATAGAACAGCCTGACATAACTGGAGTACAGTTTGCTTGAATAATTAAAATAAAAAACTATGTAACAAAATACCTTCTGTCTTGGTATTAGAAAGGATTTTTTTTTTGCACGTATTTTAGATTGTCTTATTCAAAACTAAGTGGTGTCTCGGCCATAAACTTTTATCCAAAATGTGCTGGTGTTTTGGCTCCAAAGGGCATGTTTGTATTACAGTACATTACAGATTAGATAAAATTAAATGATTTAGGATTATGAAACCAGATATTTACTACCAACTTTTGATGAGCCAACTGCAGCTCTGTTTCTTTTCTGGTGACTAATAAGCCTCAACCAGCTTGGGCATCTATCTATCCTCCATCTCTTTTTCTTCACTTGTTTCATCTTGAAAACGAACGTTTTAGAGCCAAACCGGTCGCCAGTACTGATTTCTCGTTGCTAGCTTGTTGTTAGCTGATAATCAGCTTGTGCTCTGTAGAACTGGGGCGTGGTCGCAGATAAGGAGGAGGTAGTTTTGGGACGTTGCTCACCCCAGTGGCCTACTTACACTACACCCTGAACACAGTTACACCACACTGTTGTGGGTTCTTTTAGTGTAACAAATGATAGTTGTGATATAAAATGTCTAGGCCCTACAAATATATGTCTATGTCTATGTAGCTAATCGGTCAAACATATTTCATGTGCTTACTATACTAGGCAGTTGTTTAATAACTTGTTATATATTGTTATGTATTAATTTCTGTCACATTAGCATGTTTTTGAACAGGGTAAAATTAAGCTATGCTAAAATTTGATCAGAATTTTATGAATAATTTAGATGACTAAGCATATTTTTTTAGCTGTATTTTTACTAAGCAGTGAAATCACAAAAAAGCACATTCAAGTAAATATATTTTTGTTTTCAAAAAGTTATATAATTTGTAAAAAAGAAACATACAAGCATTTCACAAGTGATGATTCTGAACAAAAGCTGCACAAAGACCCAATTTTAAGCTACCAGGAGGTTTCTAAATGCTAGCACGACTGTGAAACAACACTGCCCTGTCCGGTCTGTTTCAGGGAAAGAACACAAGAAGCCGGCACTGAAAAAAGTTCAGCAGATCTGTTCGATTCCTTTTCGCTCCACTTTGTTCCCCGGCTACTTCCACAGCTTTGGCATGACTGAAAACTACATCGTCTTTGTGGAGCAACCCTTCAAGCTGGACATCGTCAAACTGGCAACGGCGTATTTCAGAGGGGTCAACTGGGGGAGCTGCCTCAAGTTTGATGAGAAAGACACTGTAAGTTCTAATAATTACATTTTCAGGTACATATAATTTTTTTTATTTTTTATATACCTGTCACTGAGTCATGTTAACACAATTAAGCAATGTCTGTCTTTCTGTCTAGACCTTGTTTCACATCATTGACAGAAAAACGGGGAAGAAAATATCGGCCCACTACTACGGCGACGCTCTAGTTGTCTTCCATCACATCAACGCCTACGAGGAGAACGGCCACGTGGTCTTCGACATGATCACCTACAAGGACAGCAACCTGTACAACATGTTCTACCTTCACAACATGAAACAGGACACCAGTTCCTTCATCCAGAAAAACCAGGAATTTTCTCCACCTGTTTGTCAAAGATTCGTCTTGCCTCTCGATGTCCATAAGGTAGAGCAAGAATAAAGGTCCTACCCCTCATAGACTCAAAGTGACTTACATACACCTGTATACACTAATGTTCTTCAGGAATCCCCTAAAGGAACCAATCTAGTGACTCTGACGGACACGTCTGCTGAGGCGGTGATGCAGGAGGACGGATCGGTCTACTGCAAGCCTGACAACGTTTTCGTAGGTCTGGCATTGAAGAACCCAGTACTATACAGCTATAGTGTACAAAAGAGAAGTGTGTAATCCTCCAAAACTTCTCCACAGGTATGGAGTTGCCGGGAATCAACTACAAATTTAACGCCAGAAAGTACAGATACTTTTACGGCTCAAAGCTGGACTGGTCTCCTCACCCCAACAAGGTAGGGCTTTCAGTAGACTAAACGGTTGAAGTGGCTGCCTCTGAAAATGTATGAATAATGTGGTTTCCGTTTACATTTAGTGAATATTAGAAATTCAATGAACCTACCTGTACAGGTGCTGTGGGTCATTAGAGCTCATGGGTGGGTCGTAGAGAGGAGTTGTTGTACCTTAAGAGGAGCGTAGGTATGTCTTGAAGTTCCCATGAGGTCCGCATGGCCACTTCAAGGGACTTCGTAGATATAGAAGTCATATCTGGTTAAACTCTATTCAAAACGGTACATTTAGAGTTAGATAAGATAATTCTTCTTTAATAGTCAATGACCTGTCCGTCCTGGGAGATGATCTCTCCTTCATTTGGACATCCCTAAGGTTTCTTCTTTTTTCCCTAAATCAGGAATCCAGGAGGGTCTAAGGGCAGGGATAACCAGTTTAGTCTGTTTAGTTGAGCAATTTATTTTTTATATTTTATGACCAACCCTCTGTTTCTGGACAATAACCCGCATGAAACCCAATAAGGCAATTATTTTGTGATGTTGCGCTATATAAATAAAATTGAATTGAATTAAAGGGGACACCATCCATAGATCACTACCAATTCCGTGTTCCTGACTAACATGTTCTCATCCCCAAGTTGTCACATTTTGACGTTTGGCTAAGGCCTCCTCCCTGTCCCTTTCTGATATTGTGGGTGTCCCCGACTTGTCGTTTTTTGACGTGTTGGCTGTTCGTAAAATGAAGGGTCCTGAACCCTTGGGACACAGTGCTACAGGCGCACTGGTCCTCAGGACGCGTCCAGAACCGGTACCCTACCCCAGTACGGGTACCCTAACCTTAACTCGCAGTGGTTAGCGTCCTGTTTGCACCAGTTACCGCGTCTGGTACCAGTTCGGGTCCAGTATCGCATCGTGTCGGGTTAGAGTACCAGTGCGCTAATGCTGTGTCTTGAATAAAAGACAAATCTATGCAAAAAACCAAATAAACAAAGCCCGAAAATCAAGACTACCAAGGTTCAACCCCAAACTAAAATAACAAAACCCAGCAGTGTAAGACTGCGTAACACATGTGTATCCCATGTTTGCCCGTATCCACCTGTAAGGGCGGCTGTGACTAAGTCCGTTTAATCACTGTTTTGTTTTACTCAAGAGATTTGACTGCGTCCTGACTTCTCAATGCAACGTTTTTGTCACTCCCAAAAGATCGCCAAGGTCGACATCGTGACCAGGACCCATGTGGAGTGGCACCAGGAGAACTGCTACCCCTCCGAGCCGGTGTTCGTGGCGTCTCCTGGAGCAGTGGAGGAGGATGATGGTGAGGACGTTGTGACCTTCGAGGCTATCGGAGTGAAAACAACGGCGTTCTGACCGTCTGTGTTTTATTCCCTCAGGCGTTATTCTGTCTTCTGTGGTTTCCTCCGATCCCGACATCACCCCCTTCATGCTCGTCCTCAACGCGAAAACCTTCGAGGAGATCGCTCGAGCTTCTATTCCCACCACTGTCCACATGGACCTTCATGGACTTTTTATCCCTGCTGCTGTCTGACCGCCTCACTGTTTCACGCTGAATCAATTATTCTCTGGGAACACTCTCCATATTTTTAGAACCTTGAGGCATTCTTAAATTATCTTTTTTTTCTCCATTTGGTTTTCAGATTTTGTAAAGCAATTTATATCTTTTGTTTATGTTGCTTTCTAAAAGACATACGTGTATCCGTCATTGTGTAATTTTTAAAACTTTTATTTTGGCATTTTAGATTGAAAGAAAATATTTTAAGTTTATTATGGTCAAACAATGGCGAATTTAAACTATATTTTGTATTGAAGTTCAATGTAAAAAAAAATTAAGGTAGTATAACATTAACATTTTATTTTAATAACATGAATATAAAAAAAAAAAAAAAAAAGATTTTACGCCAAAAAATGTCTCAGTTCCCTAAAACTAACTTCAGATATCGCGAGTTTATGAATGAGCATGTAGCCCATGTTCACACTGGACAAGCAGGGATGGGCTTCTTTTTCTTTTTCTACTTTTCTTTTTCAGCTCTATTCTGACATACGGAAGCCTTGGTGAATTCACAAACCGCAGTTATTAATTTCTCCTTCATGATCAATTTTCCGCTGATTTCTGTGAATTAAATGGAAGCCATTAACACATCCGTACTAAATCCAAGTCCCTGATTGGTCAACCTTGTTTAACTTTTAATGAGTGTTGAAGGGATGTGTGTTTTGTATGTAGAGCTCGAAAATAGTCGTAGAAAACTTTATAGCGATGTGTGTACTCAAGATTTTTGAACGCAGAAGCCCAAAACGTGCGTTTAAATAGACTTTTCAATGAAGATTTACAATTTTATTAAAGGTTTTTGTGTTTGTTGCTGTGAAAAATGTAGCGCGATTAACGGCGAAAAGTCAATTATGTGACCTTTTTAAAATGCTATTTAATAAATGTTTGTTTTTAATAAACTTCAGTGTAAATATGGAAAAGATTACAGTAAAACCTTTTATGAAAAAAATGTCATTGCTGTAAAAAAATCAACTACATTTTAAGTGTTTTAGCTTTACATGTAAAAAAAAAACTATTCTATGATGTTTGCCTTTAAACATGAATAAAATGACGTTCTTTGAGTTGTTTTTTTATGGTGTTTTAATCAAAATTCACAAAAAAAATGAAATATTGAATCAGTTCACTAAAGTTCTTAGATTTTTTTACATTTATGAATAGTAGTTTTAATCAATTTAAAATGTTAAGTTTGGTAGACCATCAACTCAGCATTTTAATTTGATGAAAACTAATAATTTCAAATGTAACAAAATGCAGAACTTTAGTTATTTAATGCACTGTTTCACTTTTTATCACGTAAAATCTCTGTTTGCTTGTCAAGAATTGGATTTTTTTAAATAACATTATTGGAATGTTTATTGCAGTGTTACGCTCTCTGCTACAGATTTACCAAAAACTGTTAAAAAAGTCATTTTCTGTTTAATTTGAAGACTTATTCTTCCTAAATTAAAAAAAAAAAAATCTGATTTTATTTTTTTAAAGGTGTTTAATCCAGATACTTTTTATTTTTCATTTCATTTGTAGGAACATCCATATTTAATTGTAGTTTAATTTGAAATCTTTAAACTGACTAAATCTTTTTTTTTTTTAAATGAATATTTTGCAACTATTGAGAAATTTTTAAAATAGGCTTCTTTATTTGTAGTTTTTCTCTGCAATATGGCAATATGGCTACTTTTTTTTTACGACAAACTATTTTCTCGTTGTTTGTAGATCATTACACCTTCTTCCTCGTTTGCCAATTAACTATTTAGAAATAATAAAATATATTTTAGGTTTAAATATGTAAATATTACATTTTTAAGGTAAATATGTTTTTTATATGTTAAAAAATGTCTTAAGGAACCCAAAATTAGGACTTTTGAACTCACTAGTTTTTGGATGTAAATTAAATTTAAAAAGTCACGTTAGAATCATGAGACTTTATTACATCAGCAGTTGCAGCAAAAACCTGTTTAAAATCTCCTGTCATTCATCCCCTCCCCCGCCGCCAAGCAGCAGAGCGAGGTCAGCGGTACGGCGACTCAAGTCAACGCTGTCGGCGCTTAAAGAGACCAAACTGAAAACCTCAGTTCCTTCTTTGGGGTCTGACGCCGCTTTCTGTGGGGAGGGAGGGGGCGGAGCCTAAAAGCAGCATCCACGAATCACAACAGGAACCAAGAAAAGAAGAAGAAAAAGAAAAAAAAAAACGACAACGTTGATGCTGAAGAACAGGCACGTTGGAATACTGAGTGTGTGGGTGTGAGAGAGAGAAATGTGTCTAAACTATCACTGTTTACAACAGTGGGAAAAACGCTTCGTTTCTCACAGAAAAACACTTCCTCTTGTTTTGATTCCTTTTTTTTTTTTTTTTGTCCCTCTGTTGCTGCCTCTCGGTCCGAGGGAGGACGACTGTGTCCGTCTCTGTCGCTCTTTGAAGATCTGCTCCTTCAGATAATCTCAAAGGTCTTTTTCAGCTCCATGATGAGCTGCCAGTCCGACTTCTGCATTTCGTCTCTGAACCAGTTCTTCAGAGCATCGATGGACGCCCGAGTGATCTGAAACCAGAACACACCGTTGTTTTTAGCGTGTCCCATTGAGAAAAATACAAAAATAAAAATATACAAGTAAACATGACATTTATTGACATTTATATGGCATTACTTTATGCAAAAATTGCCTTTAAAAAATGGTTTGAACTGTCCTGGATCGAGAGGACAAAAGTGTTTTTGCAATTCTCGTTTCTTACCACGATGAGCCCATCACATACTAAAAAAACCACTAAAGTACCAAAAAACACGATGACATCACAGCCAGAAAAAATGTCAAAAAATGTATACGGTTAAAATCTTTATTGGGGCTCAAATATTTTTCTATATCCACTAATGAAGCCAAAATGTGTTTTGACATTTTGAAATTATTTTGTCATAAATTTACCAAAGTTTGTATGAACAATGACATCACAGCAGGGGAAAAAAAATTCAAAAAATATATAGGGCTAAAATCTTAAATGGGGCTCAAAAAAGGTTCAAAATACAGGTGTGTGTTATATCCACAGGTAGGTATGAAATTAGTATGGAATAAACTGTATTTGTACATATGATGACATCACAGTAGGAAAAAATGTCAAAAAATGTATAGGGCTAAAATATCTTTTAATGGGGCTCAAATATTTTTTGAATTGAGTAACAAAACCAAAACACACATGTTGAGGATATCCACAAGAAAGTTTTGAAATTATCTGATAAAATCACTTCAATTAGTACGTATAATGACATCACGGAAAAAAAAAGTTATTTTTTTATTTATAGATTTTCTTTTTATGGGGTGCAAAAATTATTTTAAATCCAATAACGAAACAAAACATAACTGTAGGGGAAATCCACAGATAGTTTTGAAATTATTATGTGATAAAATTAC
This sequence comes from Oryzias melastigma, assembly GCF_002922805.2. Taxonomy (NCBI): domain Eukaryota; kingdom Metazoa; phylum Chordata; class Actinopteri; order Beloniformes; family Adrianichthyidae; genus Oryzias; species Oryzias melastigma. Next base: position 15,520,193 of record NC_050513.1, on the reverse strand, counting down.
TAAAATTTGAATGCACGATGACATCACAACAAGAAAAAAAATGTTTCAAATTTATTGGAGTTGAAATATTTTTAAGGGCTCAAAAATATTCTAAATCCTCTAACAAAACCAAAACACACATTTTGGGGAAATCCCCGGGTAGTTCCTAAATTATTGTGGCAAAAAAATCACCAAAATGTGTAAGCACGATGACATCACAGCGAGAAAAAAAAATAAAAGTAAAAAAATTAAAGGGCTGAAATATTTTAAGGAGCTCAAAAATGTTTCCTAGATCCTACAACAAAACCAAAACTCACGAGTTGGGAATATCGACAGGTAGTATTGAAATGTTTTATGTTATAAACTAAACACAATTTGTAAGCACGATGACATCACAGCAATAAAAAAAAAAAACGTCACAAAATATATGAGGCGGACATATTTTATAGGGACTTAAAAAAATGTTTTGAATTCACTTAAACTAAAATCCAGATTTTGGGGATATTCACAGGTAGTTTTAAGAGTTATTTTGGGATAAACTAACTGAAATTAATGCGCACGATGACATCACAGCAAGAAAAAATGTCAAAAAATGTATGGGGCTAAAATCCTTTATGGGGCTCAAGAAAATGTTCTAAAACCCCTTATGAAACCTAAATACACAAGTCGAGGATATCCACAAATAGTTTTGAAATTATTTTGGCATAAATTTACTAAAATTTGTAAGCACGATGACATCACAGCAGGAAGAAAACATCAAAAATTAAAAAGAGCTAAGATATTTTATAGGGCTCAAGAAATATTCTAAATCCACAAACAAAACTAAAACCCACATGTCAATGATATCCACAGGTAGTTTTGAAATTATTATGGGTTAACTACACCAACATTTGCATGCACAATGACATCACAGCGAGGGAAAAAAAAGTCCAAAAAATTTATTGGAGTAAACTTTTTTGGGGGGGCTTCAAAAATGTCTTATTTCTCCTAATGAAACCAAAACAACAAATGTGTCGTGAATATCCACAGGATGTTTTAAAATTTAAAAAAATACAAAAAGTGTACGCACAATGACATCACAGCAGAAATGAAGGTCCAAAAACATTATTAAGATTAAAAATGTTTATGGGACTCAAACATCTTTCTAAATCCTATAACAAAATCAAAACGTGTGTCAGGGATATTCACAAATAGTCTTGAATTATTATGGGATAAACTAACAACATTTTTTATGCATGACGACATCAAAGCGGGAAAAACGCGGAAAAAGGCTAAAATCTTCTATGAGTCTTAAAAGATTTTCTAAACCCATTAACGAAACAAACACACGTGTCTGTGATATCCTCAGATAGTTCTAAAAATTATTATGGGATGGCCGCACAACCTACGACTTGGCTGCCATTTTGTGGCAAAGTGTGAAATTTTCAAATTTTCACACAATACAGTAATAGAAAATTTTACAAAATTTCACAAACAGCACTAAGCGTATGTCTTCAACCACATCCACAGTTTGTTGACCTTTGACCTCGAGAAGAGGTCGCCATCTTTGTTTAAAAAAAAAACCTCACAAATTGAATCTTGCTTTAAAGGTTTTGATCCATTGTCTCCTAAGTTATTGAGAATTTTGGGATAAACTGTTGGAATTAGAAGTTGGAGATTTTAAACGTGGTTAGCATAGCAAGGTCACAAAAGTGGCGTTCTCCTATTTACTCTGCCAATTTTTGTGAACATTTAAAACATAAACCCTTGAATTGAAGCTGAACAAAAGGACATGACACAGAATATGAAAATATCAGGAATTTAAATGTGGTAAACAAAAAACGTCCGTTGCTAAGAAAATCCAAAATTTTACTTCAGCCAATTCTTCTAAAAATTACACAGACTGGTTTGTCACCTCCAGCTGACCAAAAAATAAAATGGTTGCTATGGAGACAAAACCTAAAGAAAATCCACCATTTTGAAAAACGTGTTTTTTACATAGCAAAAAAGAATCCAGTAATCATGAATCTGTTGAACATAAATCTGACAGCTAGTTTTTTTTTTTTATATCAGTCACTTTAATCTTGTTTTTTTTTCTAAAAATGTTAAAAACTAGTTAAAAAGTTTATTTTATATATTTATTGTTTCTCTTTTTTTCCAATTCTTTGGACATTAAAAATGTTTTAATTCCTTGTCGGAAAAACAAGAGCTCCAAGTAAACGCGAAAGCCCTGCCTCTTTTAGTGGGCGTGTCCTCACCTTGCTGACGATGATGTCTGTGGCCTCAAAGTGGCGTCCGTACATCTTGGGTGACTCTCCGGGTATGGGCTCAATCTTGACACAGATCTCCTGGCCTTTCTTGGCCGTGTCCACGGATTTGTGGTTCACCTCGATGCTGGTGACGATGCCGATTTCCACGAACTGAGGCACACACAAAGTTTGGTATGAAGGGGGCGGGGCTATCAGGGTCTACAGGCTGAAACGAAGCTCACCCCTTTGCTGGGAACACAGAGAGGCGTCCCCTGCTTGAGGACTCCGGCCTCCACAGACACGCCCATCACGATGGGATCTCTGGAGTTGAAGATAAACTGGGGAAGAACTCGCAGCTTGGCTGGAAACACGGCGATGTTCCTGAAAAACACGCCGTCAAACGTCTTTAATGTAAAAAAAGTTCAGGAAATGAAGAGGAACATTTATCTGAATGTCAAAGCTCTGCGTTCTCTCCACTTCCTGTAAGTTATGCAGATGTTAACCAAAATAAAACGCACATTTGTACTAAAGAGTATTGATTGTTTTATGGTAACTAACCTGGAAAACAAGAACAGCTTTTAGTTCTGACCAATTTCAAAAGAAAAGTCTAACTTATTCTTATTTTTCACAGTAAAAGTGTTACAGGAGATTTAAGAAAGATTATATGTATCTAACTATAATGTTCTGATTTTTTTAATAAAAAGACAAAAATATACACAAATGATCAGTTAAGAAAAAGGATAACCACATATATAAAAGAGTGTGGAGGCTAAGCTGTAAAATCTGGTCTTAAAATTGTTTTCTTTGAAATGTTTTACCACTCACCCAAGTGGATTCATTGGTTGAATGTTTTTGTTGGAAATTTTCTGAAAATGTTTAAATTTTGTCTTTAAAAATAAACTGCATTTTCTGATTTATAATGTTTCTCTTATTTTCAGAATTTTCTTAATTTTTTAGATTTCTGCATTTTTTCTTTTTTTTTAGAAGATTATTTATTTGTTTATTCATTTTTTATGCATTTTATCTATATTTCTTTGTTTGATTTTTTTTTCATTTTCTGATTTTTTCAGAATTTTCGTAATTTTTGCCGTTCCTGTTTTTTTCTGTATTTTCTGAAATGCATTCTCATTAATTGGATGTTTGTGTTTTTTCTACCTACATTTTGCTTTTTTTAAGACGTGAACAGAATTTTCCTAATTTTATGCTTCATTTTCAGAACATTCATTTTTTTCTAACGTTGCTGCATTTTCTGTGGTATTTCAGAATTTTTCCGCATTCATTTTTTTTCCGAATTTTCAGTAGTTTTATACATTTTCTGCATTATTTCTGAATTGTTCTGTATTTTCTATTTTTTTTTTATTTTCCACATTTCCACATTTTTTTTGCATTTTCTGAATTTTTTGTAAAATTTTCTTAATTTCTGATATTGTTTGACTATTTCTTCATTTTTTAAATTTATCAGAACTTTTTTTACAATTCCTGTTTTCCATTTTAGAATTTTTCCTAATTTTCCCAAATATTTCTGCATGTTTCCCATTTTTTTTCCTGTATTTTTATTTTTTCATATTTTTGCTGCATTTTCAGTTTTTTTCCAGAAATGTCTCATTTTTATGTCACTTTGAAGTCAGCTCGTCTTACTTGAACTCGTCCTGCTTGGCCTTCTTGTACTCTTCTCTGTATTTAGTGAAAGCGTCGAACAGGTGGTAGATGATTTCGGCTGCGAAGATGCGCACTCCCAGGCTGTCCGCCATCTCCTGGCTCTCCCTCTCCACCTTCACGTCAAACGCCAGAATCACGGCGTACCTGCAGCGTCAGGTGTGACAGCGTTATTACCATGCTGCTACACCATGAGGTTCAGGGTGACGCGGGTGACGTACTGCGGGTCGTGCTCCAACATGGCGGACGCCTTCATCACATCCTTTTTATGGACGGGGCCGATGTTGATGCCAGCATACTGCAGGGACAAATGAAACGGTTGTAAAGACAGACGGAGGAGCAGGCGTGCAGACAGACAGACGGGGACTCACAGGAACTTTAGACGTCCGTAGGAACTCCAGCAGAGCCTCCAGTGACCCCAGCGTGGACGCCTGGACGTAAACGCCCTTCTCCTCCAGCTTGATGGAGCTCAGGGTCTGTTTGAGCTCCCGCACGAGTTCATCCTGCAAACCAGGAAAGGTCAGTGAACTCTGACCCCAGAAAGGCCGCTCCTGCTCCAGAGAAACCGTGACCTACTCTGAGGACGGGGACTTCATCTTCTTTGTGCGCCACCAGCAGGGGGAGCCCCGCCAGCGTCTTCTCCAGGTCTTTACCCAGAATCTTCACTCCCTGAGACGTGGACACCTCCTTGTGCTTCTCGTACTGGCTCTGCACAGAACACAAAGCAGCTGAAGGATCACCTTTTTGTGATTTCAATGCATTTCATTATTTTTTTTCTGAAATTTTTCCTCCATTATCTGAACTTGATTAAGTTTTTCTTCATTTTTAGCAATTTTTGTTTTTTTTTTACATTTTTTTATTCTTTTCTCAATTTTCTGAATTTTGCTGCGTTATATGAAATTTTATAGGAAAGTAGTTTGGGAAAGTCCCATATTACGCTGTTTTTATTTTGAAAAACAGCATTTTTTTAAGATTTTAATGCATTTTTTCAGATTTTTTTCCTTCACTTTCTGAAATCTAAGTGTTTCTGCACTTTTCTGTAATTTTTTTTAAAATTCTTTTTGCAATTTTTTTAATTTCTGCTGCACTTTCTGAAATTTTATAGGAAAGTATATAGTTATAAAAGTCTCATATTACTTTTTTATATAACCCACAGAAAATGTGTTTAGTGAATCCACATTGAAGCAAAAACCTTTCAATCTCATTTCAAAGCAATACAACCAAAGAGCTACTTTTATTTTGAAAAACAGATGGATTTTTAAGATTTTAATGCATTTTTTCAGATTTTTTCCTGCATTTGTTTAATTTTTTTCAAATTTTCTGAATTTTTTCTGAACTTTTCTGAATTTCTCTAATCTTTCTAAAAGTTTCTGCATTTTTCTGTAATTTTTTTTTCAAATTCTATCCCCAATTTTTTCTTATTTCCGCTGCACTTTCGGAAATTGTATAGGAAAGTAGTTGGAAAAAGTCTCATATTATTTTTTATATAACCCACATAAAACCTGTTTGTGACTCCACATTGAAGCAAAAATGTTTAAATCACATTTAAAATTAAAACAACCAAAAATTTACTTTTATTTTGAAAAAAAACCAGGTTGATTTTTTTGTGATTTCAATGCATTTTATTGTTTTTTCCCCACCATTTTCTGAAATTGTTTTCTCAATTTTCAGCAAATTTCCTGCATTTTCAAAATGTTTTTAAATGTTCCTGGATTTTTCTGCATTTTTTTTTTATATTTTCTCAAGTTTCTGAAATTTCTCTGATACTTTATAGGACATTTCCTGGAAAACTGTTGGGAAAGTCCCATATTAGCTTTTGTATAACCTGCAGAACACCTGTTTTGTGAATCCACATTGAAGCAAAAACTTTTAAATCACATTTCAAATCAAAACAACCAAAGAGCTGCTTTTATTTTGAAAAACTGATTAATGTTGTGATTTTAATGCATTTTTCTGATTTTCTTTCCAGCACTTTTTGAAATTATTTGTACGTTTAGAAAAATTTGAGAATATTCTGAAAATTTCAGAAAATTTTCAGAATATTCTCTAATTTTTCTATTGACATTTTTTCTGCATTTTTTTTTCAAATTCTAAATTTTCAGATTTTTGTTGCACTTTCTGATATTTTATAGGAAAGTAGTTGGAAAAGTTTTTATATAACCCACAGAAAACCTGTTTGTGACTAAAAGCTAAAAGTGAAATAAAAGCTCTAAAAATCACGTTTTCAAATCAAAACAACCAAAGAGCTGCTTTTATTTTGAAAAGCCAGATGGATTTTTGCCATTTCTACCTTCACTCTGAGCTCCTTCAGAGGGGGAGGCAGCAGTAAGCCTCGGATCTGTGTGACGATGGGCCCGTCCACCCCCGGAACGATGATGGTCTCTCCCTCCCGCAGACAGCCGTTGATCAGGATGACGTCGATGGTGGTCCCCATGCCGGGCAGAGCTTTCACCTGAGGCCACAGACACCGTCAGCAGAGGGCGACA
>NC_050513.1:15497278-15513811 GCF_002922805.2 Oryzias melastigma | reverse complement strand
CGCTCACCTCCATGACTTGAGCACGCAGCTCGTCGCAGTGCGCTAGCCGGCGTGCTAGCATGGTCTGCGTGAGCTCCACCAGCAGCGCGATGAGGTTTCCCATCCCGTCGCCGCTGTGGGCCGAGGTGGGAACCAGCGACACGAACGTCCGGTGGTCCTTGTTCTCGTAGAACAAGGCGGCGTTGAGACCCTGAGGAACGGCGACGAGAGAGGCTCAAACTTCAGAGGAAAACGGATCGGCAGGAAGTGGCACGACCGAACGAGAGGAGGGGGCACCTGCTGAGCAAACTCCACGATGATGGCCTTGGTTCTCTCGTCAAACTCGTCCTTGGTGTTCTTCTTCTGCTTCTTCAGCGTGGCCACCACGTCTGTTTCCGGACTCTTCTTCCAGTCGTACAACCGGTCGATCTGACGACGGAAAAGCAGAATCGTCAGACAAAGCAGAGGGGAGGGAAAAGCGGCGCCGAGCGGACGGATCACCTTGTTGAGAGCGACGATGAAGGGACACTTCTTCTCCTTCAGCAGGTTGATGGACTCCAGCGTCTGAGGCTCCAGGCCGTGCATGATGTCCACCACCAGGATGGCGATGTCACAAAGAGAGCTCCCTCTGTTCCTCAGGTTACTGCAGACACAGACGGATAGTTAGTGGTGTCGGCAGACAGACGGGTCAACAAACTAAGACGGATGTTTACCTGAAGGATTCGTGTCCAGGTGTGTCTATGATTAGCATGCCGGGAATCCTGATGCTTTCTCTGTCAAACTGAACGAAGAAGTTCAGGTTAAGAAAACATCAACAACAAAAAAATAAATAAAAAATCAGAGTGGGATGTCGCACATTTTTAACCATCTTTGTTTGTTCCTCTATTGTTTCCTTTGGCACGTTTGTGGCTCCGATCTGCTGAGTGATTCCTCCGGCTTCACCGTCCTGAACGTGGGTGTGTCGAAGCTGCACACAAACAAACAAGTCAGTGAAATACTAAATCTAAAGACCGATTCACTCAAAATGCTAATCTATGCAAGCAGTTCATAAAAGTCGTGCAAAAAGTCTCATGCTACTAAACGTGAATCAAGCTGCAAATTTGTATCCACAGCAAAAAAGAACCCTCAGATTCTCCTCCGTGTTGGTTTTGGACTCCAAACGCTGATTACAGCATCAACGCGTCACTAACAAATCTGACTTTCTGACTAGTTGAGTTGACATGAAATTGACCTCTGGGAAAATTAGATTTGAGTTAACGTGATTCACATGTCAAGGAGCGTCCAGGTTACATGTTACGACTAGGGGAGTGTATTGGCAGGAGTCTGATGATTTATATAGAAATGCATATCGCGATACGCATCTCATGATACGATACATATCGCGATACGCATCTCATGATACGATACATATCGCGATGCGCATCTCATGATACGATACATACCACGATATGCATCTCATGATACAATACATACCGCGATACGCATCTCATGATACGATACATATCGCGATACGCATCACATGATACGATACATATCGCGATACGCATCTCATGATACCATACATTTCGCGATACGCATCTCATGATACGATACATATCGCGATACGCATCTCATGATACGATACATATCGCGATACGCATCTCATGATACGATACATATCGCGATACGGATCTCATGATATGATACATATCGCGATACGCATCTCATGATATGATACATATCGCGATACCATCTCATGATATGATACATATCGCGATACCATCTCATGATATGATACATGTCGCGATACCATCTCATGATATGATACATGTCGCGATACCATCTCATGATATGATACATATCACGATACCATCTCATAATATGATGCATATCCCGATACGCATCTCATGATATGATACACACACACACATATATATATATATATATATATATATATATATATATATATATATCGCGATACACATCTCACAATACAATATATATATATATATCGCGATACACATCTCACAATACATTACATATTGCGATATGATGCATATCGCAATATATCCAAAGACTTTACCAGAACATTTTTTCACGATTTTCTTTATAGAGTATCAGGAAAAAAGCTCTACGAAAATATTGATGCACCTTCCATGGTAATAAAATTGTAAAAATATATTTTATTTAATGATCACAATGCTAAGAAGTGTAGCTGCAGAAATATACAGACACGTTCATGCTGCTTTTATTTTGGTAAATTAAGAAATATTTGCCCTTAAAGGGAACAGTCAATATTGTCTGATTTAACTAAATATTTTTTAATATAAGAAAAAAACTAAAAGAATGAATGTGTCTTGTCAACAGTTTAAATTGATAGTAGTATTGCCAAATGAAATATCGCGATACATAAGTGAATCATTTCCCCCTACACACCTAGTTACGACGTGTACAGGTGTGACCAAAGGTCCCACAGCGTGTTTTGAGCAGCGCGACATTTCAAAAATTCTTACATGCTGCAAATATCTGAACTTTGAGACACACAATGGCAAAAACACCAGTACCTTGTCGAGGATCTTGGTCTTTCCCGTGTCCACGTGTCCGAGCACGCAAACCACCGGCGCTCTCAGACGCTCCGGGTCGGTGTTCTTCAAGTTCTCGGCTCTTCGTTTCTACAAGCAAACATCGTTTAGAAAGCGAGGAGAAGGCTCTCTTCTTCCCCCTCGGTTCCTGCGCCTCACCTCGATCCTCCTTTTGGCTCGGTCGTAGAGGCGCTCCTCCTTCGTCCTGCCGTCGTCCTCCTCGCTCTCGCTGCTCTCGTCCTCGCTGACCGCCTTCTTCTTCCCCTGACTGGCCGGCGCCGCCTCTTTCTCCACCTCCACGTCGTCTTCGCTCTCCTCCTCCTCGTTGTCCTCCTCATCCTCCTCTTCGTCGTCCTCCTCCTCCTCGCTGGCAGCAGGCTGAGGAGGTGCAGTCGTCTCCTCCTTCACCTCTATGTGGACCTTCTTTAAGTCTGACAAAAGATGAGTTTAGAGTTTATCTAAGAAACAACACAAACTTCAAAGAATTCGTTTTTAGTGGTTTTATGAAATGCAGCATCTGAATCATTTGTTTACGTCAGAACTTCACTTTATTAGTTTATTAACAGTTGTTCAGGAAGAATCAGGGCTTGAAACTGTGCAGTAGAGTGAATCTCTGCAAAGTTAGTTTGTCACGATGCACAAAAAACCTGCAGCATGCAAAAACCTGAAGCTGTTAGCTGCAAAAAAAATATGAAAAACAAAATAATATTCAGCACTTACTGAGATTATTTAAAGACTTAACAAGTCGAGTGCATCTAAAAATGTGTGAGTGTGACTGGTTTATTTATGGAAATGTCAATAATAATGTTTACCACTATGAGAAACTTTTACAGAGAATGTAAAAAAATGTGAAAAATCTAAATTTAAAAATTGTATTGCTATTAATAAATAAGACACTAAAGTATAACAGCACAGCGGTCTACAATCTAAATATTATTACTAAATAAGCTATAATAGAAGACAAACGGTTTGGGGAAATTGACTAAAAAGGGGGAGGAGTCAAAAACTAAAACATCTACAAGCTCAAAATAATTTCTAGAATCAAAGTTTTTCTAAACATTTTTTTTCTAAACTACAGAAAGAAAAACTAAAAACCAAATATCAAAGCAGTTACTGCCAAGTCAGTGCTAAATCGAGCAAACTTTCACAATAAAAGCACACAGATTCCTGAAGGGGAGTCTGTACCTGGTTCCCGTCTGCTCCTTCTGTGTCTGTCTGTTTGTTTGTAAACAAAAGCAAACATATTTTATCACTGCAAAAGATGCTGACCGTCTGCTTCGCCACTGTTGTGGGACATGATTCTTTTTTAGGTGGCAAGATAAGTATTAAAATGAAAGATGTGCTCATGGACAAAGTAACGAACACATTAAAGCTTTGTGCAGAAAAAAATATGAAAACAACATTTAGTTTAACATGTTTGCTTTGAATACGACTTTTCTCTGTTTCGAGTACAAATCTTTCCTGTTACATTATTGTTAAATGATGGGTTTACAGAAATATCGAGTCATAAAACATCAATTTAACAAAGCGTGCATGTGTATTCAGTCTTATTTGTTTCACTAAAAAAAGAATAGAATTGAACTTTTATCGATCCAACAACGAGAAAAATAACTTGTTAACACGATTCTGTTAAAAAAAAAGAAAAGATTTAAACACATTTTGCTGTTGCCAAGCGACAACAGCTGACTGTGTAAACCCTGCAGCCGCAGAATTTTTTTAGACCCAGAGATGGTGGAAAAAAGTCAAAAAATGTCAAACACAAAAACAAGTAAGCTAACACGGAACTATTGTAACTGGCAGCCAACCATATCGATGGTTTTAAATAAAAACTGAATTCAAAACAAAGAAAAGTTGCGATCCAAACAAAAGTCGCAATCAAAACAAAAAAAAATAATACAAAGAAAAGCAGTAATCGAAATAAAGAAAAGTGATAGTAAAAACAAAGAAAAGTGATAATTAAAACAAAGAAAAGTTGTAGTCAATAGAAGGAGAAGTTATAATTGAAACAAAAAAAGTTGTAGTAGAAAACAAAAAAGTCGTAATGAAAATATGTTATATTTAACACAAAGAAAAGTTGAATTAAAAACAAAGACAAATAGTAATCACAACAAATAAAAGCTATAATTAAAACAAAGAAAAGTTATATTCAAAATAAAGAATAGTCATAATAAAAACAAGAAAGGTGGTAATGAAAAAAGAGAATTTGTTTTAATACAAAGAAAAGTTTAAGTACAAACAATAAAAGTGATAATCAAAACACATGAGTCGCAATAAAAAAAGAAAATTCGTAATTAAAACTGAAAAGGTGTAATCAAAGAAAAGAAAAGACATGATAAAAACAAAAACAAAAAAAAGTCTATTTTTGACGAGAGAACAAAGACAAGTCGTGTTCAAAACGAAAAAGTGGCAATAAAAAGGTCATATTAAGTCCAAAGAAAGGTCACGACAATTAAATGTCTTTAAACAAATAGAATTTGTAATAAAAAACAAAGAAAATTCTTACCCGAATTAAAAAAACAGTTATAATAAATATAAAAAAGTAGTATTTAAGTTGAATTCAAAAGTCGTATTCAAAACAAAAAGAAGTTATATTTAAAACAAATTTATTATCAAAACAAAGAAAAAAGAAAGTTATTATCCAAACATGAAACCAACTGTTTCATACTTGATTCTTTTTGTCAAAGTGAGCACTACTGTGTCTGTGAGCGTACGCTTCATTTTGACACCAACCTGACCCCATACTTCTCACTTCAAAGATGGAGTTGTCTGCTCCTTCTTACCTTTTTCTTCGTCGCTGGCGAATTTCTCCCAGTTGTCTACGACGGGTTCAGGCTTCGCCTCTGCAGAACCAGAACACGTTTTTAACGCTGCCGTTTGACCTTTCACCCCTCCCCCTCCTTTCCACGGTGAACCCTCACCTGGCTGTGGAGCCGGCGTCTCGGCCTCCGTTTCCATAGCGATGGGCTCTGGGGTCTCCGATGTTGGTGACGTCACGGCGGATGTCTCTGAGAGATTAAAACATTTTAGTAGACGCTCTTACCGGGTTAGCTAGCGGAGGTGTAGGGGGCGGAGCTCCACCTTCAGGAGAAATCTGGGTGTTGGGCTTCTTCCTCCTCTTGTCTCCGTAGACGGGTTTCTTCTTCGGCACCGTGTCTTTGGATGGCACTTCCACACCTGCGCTCACAAACCAGACACCTTCAGAACCAGAGGGGCGGGGCCCAGCAGAGTGAGCCCCTCCCTCTACACACCCTGAGCCTGCAGCATGGACAGCATGGCCTCCGCCCGCAGCTTGGCCTCCTTCTGGGACTTGGTCAGCAGCTTGCCCTCCTTCTTCAGCCGCTCCTTCCTCTCCTTCTCCTTCTGCTTCTTCTTCTCTTTCCTCTCCTGCTCCAGGCGCTCCTGGAGAAGCAAACCTCCGCTCAGCGACGTTCAAAAAGAAGAAGAAGAAGTGGAGGTTCCTTTATTGTTTTGCCTCACCTGCTCCTGCCGTTGCCTCTCCAGCTCCTCCAGCCTCTTCTGCCGCTCCTCTTCCTCTCTTTTCAGGCGCTCCTCCTCCTACAACAGATCGGTCAGCAGGAGTTCTTGGAGGTAAACCTCCAGATTCAGGTTCAGAGGGCTCACCTCCTTCATCTTGGCCAGATGCTCCTGCATGGCCTTCACCGTGGCCTTGCTGGGCCCCTTCTTCTTCTTCTCCTCCTCCTTTTCTCCCTTCTTCTTCTTCTTGTCCTTCTTTTTCTTCTCTCCCTCGCCCTCATCTGCTCCAAGAAGATAAGGTTAAACGGATCCATGTTTTCTGAAACACGTAAAGATGATCTGATGATGTCACACCTTCTGCTCCTGGCTCCGCCCCCTCCGCCTCCTCTGCCACAGCTTCCGCTGTCGCCTGAGGAGGCGTGGCCTCCGCGGGCTTCTTCTCCGGCTCCTTTTTGGCCTCCACGTCTTTCTCCTTCTGCTTCTTCAGCTTCATCCTCTCCTCCTCCTTCTTTTTCTTGTCCCTCTCTTTCTTCTCCGCCTTCTTCTGCGCCGCCGTCTTCATCTTGAAGCCCCCCGCCTCCTCGTCCTGCTCCTCCTCGTCCTCGCTGTCGGCCTTTGCCGCCTTCCCTTTGTTCTTCTTCTTCTTGTCCCTTTTGGAGGCGAACTCCTCGTCCTCCTCGGACTCGTCCTCCTTCGGAGCTCCTTTCTTGGCGTCCCGGTCCTCGGCGTGGTCCTCCTCGTCGGACACCGAGGCTTTCTTGGCTCCTTTCTTTGCTCCTTTCGTCTTGAGGCGGGAGCTGCTGTCGTCGTCTGAGTCGTCTGGAGGAGCGGTAGGAGGAGCCTGGAGGAGCAGAGAGGAGATCCTCAGAAGCCAAGCACAACAGAAAAAAACGTCTCTGCAGTTTGTGCGATTTCTACGATAAAATATTTAAATCTTAAAGTATTTTTAAAATTTCTGGGATCAGACATCAAATAACGAAAGGAATGGATGCGCTGACCTTTTTGTCCTCCTCGTTCTTCTCCTCGTTGGCTTCATCAGCCTCCTCATCCTCGGGGCTGCCTCCTCCCTTCTTGCCCTTCCTGGTTTTCTTCTTCTCTGGTCTGGGAGGCTCCACCTCCACCTCTTCTGTGGCGTCGGTTTTCTGCGCACACACAACCAGAAGTTTAGATTTAGGTGGAGCTAAAAACCATCTTTTATAAGCGCTCCTCCTGACCTTTCCTCCGTGCGTTTCCAAAGAGAGCTCCTCCAGCTCCTTCAGGATGTCGTCCTCGCTGCAGGAGAACCACAAACAGAGTCACAAAACCTCCCAGGAGCGCCCAAACCAATCGGGAGACGGCTCGGTGGCGTACTCAAAGTCGTCCTTCTTGGCCGCTTTCTTCTTCTTCTTCCCTTTCTGCTCCTTCGCAGCTCCGGCTCCCTCGATTTCTGCCGCCAAAGCGTCGATGTCCACGCCGTCATCTTTGGCACTAAACAGGTCACATGATCACGAGCCAGCGGCCGGTCAGTCAGTCAGTCAGTCAAGGTGTTTCTTTGTGTCAGAGCAGCACGCTGCTGACTCGATACTTTCTATTGTCTGCCAGAAGACTCACATCACACACAAAAAAACTCTAAACCCGAAGCTTTAACGGATTCATGACACACTACAGTCAGTGGAGGGTTGTGTTAGGATGACAGATTTACACTTTTTAACAAAAAGGAACAATCTACTGAACAGAAATGTCTATAAATGCACACAACTGGATTATAGAAGCAGAGAAGAACAAACTGAAATGATCAACAAAAAGCCAACAACAATAAATAAAGCAAATAACACAAAATGCTTCTTTTTTAAGAGCAAAATCTGGACTATGAGCATCAATGAAAGCCAGGCAATCTACTATCCTTTCAAATTAAAAGTCCCCTTTAGGTTCTTAATGCAGCATCCAAATAATCTGAGGAGCACGAATTAGAAATATATTTTTTTAATTGTAGAGCAACACAGATATCTTTTCTTTTTGGTTTTATTTCAATTTATTTAAACAAAAAAATGCTACTTTTCCTATTTCTTCTTATAAAACTCCAATTATCTGCCGTTTTTGTTTCGCTATGGTGACAAATCAATCGCCCTGTTATGGATCAATTATTCTGTTTGACTAAACAGTGGATTTGAATTAAGTAAAAACAAGAACAAAGTTGCTGCTGAAATGTTTAAAATCGTCTGTTGTCAAACGCAAACAACCAAAATTATTATTTTTTTCTTCTTCTTTTTGGGATAAAAACTTGTGGAGGATAAATCTGGAGGAGGAAACAAAGCCAACTGGAGGTTTACATAAGAAAATTTAAGATATATATATTCATAAATAAATAGAAATTAAGAAAATTCCCCCCAAAAAGGTCAACTAACTTATGAAATCTGAGTATTTCTCTGAAAGCAAATGCAATAAATTGTGTAAATAACATATATGATGTAAATAATCACAATAAAGGATCAATAAAGATTTTTAACAGAATTTGTTTTGTTTATTTTTACATTTATTACTATATTCTTCAAAAACGTTTCATAATATGTAGAAATAGTTTTTTTTTTTTTTTTTTTTTAAACTGCAGTAGACTAAAATCTAACGTGGAGGAAACATATCACTCAACAACATCACTTTAATAGCTCAGGTGAGTCAGGTCTGATCTGGCAGGTGAGCCGTGACGTCATCACGCCCCTGTGATGGGTCAAAAACCAGTGACCAACTAGCTAGCAGCTGCGTTCACATCTATCTGTTTTAGCCTCGTTTTAAGCTTTATAAAAGCAGGAAAATTCAAACTTTTTCTTAAAAAAATGACTGGAGATTAATTTATAAAAAAGTTTTCCAGAGAATAAAACTAGTTTTCTTTTAGGACTTGAAGAGAGCAGCGCAGTAACAGCCGGCTCCGAGAGGGCGAATGTGGCTAACTGCTACGCTTTAGGCACTTATTTTGGGCGAAATTAGCACCCGTGAGCCTGAAGGTGTCCGCGGGAGCACGCCACGGACTTAACGTTAACTCGGCTGAGCCGACAGGAGGCCCCGTATCGCGTGTTCAGCCCCGCATAAGCCGTTCGGCTTCTCTTTAAAGCATCACCTGCGCTCACACCTCACACAAGTACGACTCGTGGTTAGCATCTGCTAGCTCAGGCGGTCGCTAAGCTAGCAGTGCAAGCTACAAAACACGGGGCTGTTTCGGCCGTTTGGACGTTTTCCGGGAGCCCCCGTGCCTCCGCGCCGGCGCGAACACCTGTTCTTTGGCGGCCGGCCGTGGTTTCGTTACCTGTCTTCGCCGGCTTTCTTCTGTTTCTTCCCCATCGTGCCACCTCGGCTCTATTGGAACTTCGCTCAGCGCTGGCTGGCACACGACGCTTCACGTCCGACAAAGATCGTGTATTAGCAGTGTTTGGTAAAGATGCTCTCCTCTGTTGAACAAACTAAAATTATTATTAGTTTTTGTGAAAATAAGAAATAGAAAAATACATTCAAAAAAGTAATCATAATTAACCGTTTTTATTACAAATAATACAAATATGTGAAATTTAGTCAAAAATTACATTTAAGGAAGATGCAGAGTTAACGCATAAAAATATGTCAAAGTGATACCTCTCTATTTCTCTTGTTCCTCGTGCGCATGGTCCCTGCTGAAAGTTTGCGCGTGCGCACAGCTTAAGACTTTGTAAATGATTTTATTAACCTTTATTAGAGCAAGAGAAATTTTTAAAATGACATTTGACACATAAATATATTTTAAAGAAAGCGTAATAAGCAAAACTTACAAAAAACAGTAATTTCAATTGCATTTGAAAAAAATCTTTTTTTATACCTTTCGATTTATTATTTTTTTTAATTTTGAGAGGTTCATTGTATTTTTTATTTCACAAAAGGCAAAGAAGGCTATTTTTACATTAATGTATATAACATTTGGCAAGAAGGAAATTTAAATCAGGCAAATAGTTTGTTGGTTTAAATTTCTTCAAAGAGTCCAAAAATAATCTGCTCATTACAAAAAGAAAAATTATGAAAAAATATATTTATTTCACCAATCTAAAATAAATGTGTTAGAGTCTAAAGATGACATGAAGAATAGCTGGTGTCGATATTGTTTTAAAATCTATTGAAGATCAAATATTTATATAATAATTGAAAAGAAATGTCTCTTGTCTTGTTAGTAAAAAATTAAAAAAGAGAAAAC
Organism: Oryzias melastigma; assembly: GCF_002922805.2. NCBI lineage: Eukaryota > Metazoa > Chordata > Actinopteri > Beloniformes > Adrianichthyidae > Oryzias > Oryzias melastigma. Next base: position 15,503,608 of record NC_050513.1, on the reverse strand, counting down.
CCTTTTTAAAATTAATCTTATTAAAAAAATGTCTAGGTCATGAGCGGGATCTACGGTGGCCCTGAAGGGCCACTCTAAGAGACTTAAACTTAAAATATATATTTTATAAAGAGTAAACATTAAATGAAGCCCATTAAAATACATGCAGTGAACCAATAAATTCAGATTCTGCTTTCATGCATCTAATTTTTTTGGCTTTTTTTAAAACCCAATTTTCTGGAAAAAGTCATTATTAGTCATTTACTAGGTTATCAACAATAAAATTCCTGTTGTATTTACCTGTTTTTAAGGAATGAAGAACTAACTTTAAGAAATAAAAACAAAAAAATGTCTTCAGAAAAATATTTTTTCTTAAATTTTGAACAGGAAATCATAAAAAATAAATCAATTAAAAGCTGTTTTGATGATTTTTTTAAGTGAAACTATTGGAAATATTTATGTAAAATGAGGACTAATTGTTTTTGTATTGAATCTCTATTAAGAGCAACAGTTCTTCCTTGTTAAAGATATTCTATATCTATTTTAGGTCACTGAATCGGATTGTTCAAAATAAACCAATATCGACTTTGAATTGTATCATCAACCACTAATATGAATCGAATTGTTTATAAAATGAATCTAGTAAATATGTATATATAAAGAATTATTCTAAATATATTTCAGAAAAAACACAAACTCAGAACATGATGGTATTTAATTCTCAGTCAGATTCAGATCTAACATCTTGCTGGTGGGGCTGCAGTTCCTCCAGCTTCCTGTAGGGAGTGCTCTCAACCCATCACAGCCAGCACAGCCTCACACAGGTTGTGCAGTCTGCTGTGAAACTGCCCTCTCTCAGAACGCAGCATGGCGGCGACAGCGGCGGCCGCTCTGTGCGGACAGAACCTCTCCCCGACCAGCACGTCGCTCAGCTGCCCGCTGAGCCGCAGGGGAATCCAGCTGGCAGGGACGTCCAACCTGCAGCTCTCCACCTGTCCGGCCTTCACCTCCACCTGCAGCTGAGCGGAGCAGCGGGCGGGCGGCTGCTCATCCCTCAGCTCCAGCAGCGTTTCCACTCTGAATTTAGGCGTCCTGCCGAACGTCCAGTCCCAGCTTCGCAGCTCTGTCGCCATGGTGCCCACGCCGGGGAACGCGGACTCGTCGGACGGGTCGACAAGAGTGCACGCCGAGCTGAAGCCGAACTCTGACAGCCAGAAGAAGAGAAATGAAACCACAAATCAAAAACACTTTCTCAAAGTAGTATAGGTCCAGCACCTGTGTTGTACTGCTGCACTAGTGCTTCCAGGAGCTCCTCTAAAGCCAGAGAAGGTGCATGGTCTATCAGGTTGGCGACAGGTGACGGGACGCTTGGTGTGGCGTTACTTTGGATGCCGGGACACGAAGGGCGGAGCACCGTGGAGAGGGCGGAGCGATCGGCAGAGTAGAGGAGGGTGCAGTGGTGGTAGGAGGACTTCCTACTGAGTCTGGATGCAGTACCTGTGAGCGGCCACAGTCAGTAAAATGCAAACCAGGACAGAACTCCTTAAAAAAACTCCCTTTGTGAGCCTCATCAGTGATGTATAACAACCCTAATGCAAATGATCAAAACGTTTAAACACCAGAGCTTTAGCTCTAATGTTGACATTCTTTGAATTACCACAACCGTTTATGCAATTAACATAAATCCAACAAATTATGAGGCTGAGAAGAGTAGTTCAGCGCTAATTTGCAACAATTTACCGTATTGACGAGATCAGCATAAGCTATCCGTGATCAAAATGAATAGTCGAGAAGTTATGCTAGTTTAAAGAGTGCGTTATTTTGCTGTCGTAACTCTGTGACTGCTAATGCAATTAACGTACCCAGCTAATTTCAACATAGGGTTACAGACAAGCTACAGATAGGGTAAGGGTTACAGTTAGGGTTATGGACCGATTACAGATAGGGTAAGAGTTACAGTTATGGACCGGTTACAGATAGGGTAAGGGTTACAGTTAGGGTTATGGACCGATTACAGATTGGGTAAAAGTTACAGTTATGGACCGGTTACAGATAGGGTAAGAGTTACAGTTAGGGTTATGGACCGATTACAGATAGGGTAAGAGTTACGGTTAGGGCTATGGACCGGTTACAGATAGGGTAAGAGTTACAGTTATGGACCGGTTACAGATAGGGTAAGGGTTACGGTTAGGGATATGGACCGGTTACAGATAGGGTAAGAGTTACAGTTATGGACCGGTTGCAGATAGGGTAAGGGTTACGGTTAGGGATATGGACCGGTTACAGATAGGGTAAGGGTCATAGTTAGGGTTATGGACAAGTTACAGATAGGGTAAGAGTTACAGTTATGGACCGGTTGCAGACAGGGTAAGGGTTACAGTTAGGGTTATGGACAGGTTAAAGATGGGGTAAGGGTTACGGTTAGGGATATGGACCGGTTACAGTTAATTTACTGTCACCGGTGATGAAAAACTTACATGTATTGACATCATACTATCATGACGACAGAAAGAATTTTGTAAAGAAAAAAAATTACCCGAAATCTTGTAGTGTCCTTTCAATAAAATATCAAATCTATCAGTGGCCTGGATGTCCAGGTTTGGCCGCAGCCGTCTCAAAGCCTCGGTCACCACCTTCAGGTTCCTCTTGCGGTCGTACGCCTTCTTGGAAGCAAAGAAAGTCATGTTCAGGTTCCCGTGGTCGTGGAAGACCGTGCCACCCCCACTCCGCCGGCGGGCCAAAGCGATTCCCATTTCCCTCATTGCCGGGAGGTTGCACTCGCTCCACGGGTTCTGGTGGCGTCCAATGACCACAGCCGGCCGGTTCCTCCACAGTAACAGGATGCCGCGCTGCTGTAGGTCCACATGGGCATCAATCCAGTCCTCCAAAGCTAAGTTCTGGTACACATCAGTGGACTGAGACTGGAGGACTAGTCCAGAACTGGCATCAGTTGAATTAAGAAAGGGGAAGGTGGAGCCGGTCCGAGCCCGCTGGTTTCCAGTTTCACCTCTTAGAAGAGCTAAAGTCCTTCTGAGCTGTAACATCCTCGTCTACGGATGTTTCTTCATTACAACTGAAGGGTAGAAAGCACTGCAAGATTAAATTTAAGAAAAGAACCATTGATCATAACTGAAATAATAAGAACTGGTGAGAAGTACTTGATTCTAGAGACCATACAATAGATTTAGTTTCTTTTTGGAGGCTTTTAAAACATACTTTTAAACTTTTAAATGGGACATTAGAGTTTGCGTCAGAATTTGTTCCTAAAGTTTTCAACTGTTGTTTTTCTCCCATTTTGAATATGGTACAGTGGACTTAGCGGACATCTGTGAGCCAACAGCAGCTTTTTTATGACTTTGGATTCATTTCATAGATTCATGAAAAGTACAAGATAAATTATGTCACCAAAACCTAAACATTGAGGAAACTTGATTAAATTTGTAGCATTCGTTGTTGCAAATCAGAGTCCCAGACGTCACATTGTTACAAATAATATTATTGAGTGCAGTAAGGAGTGCCCACAGGTTCAAGCCCTTAATACAGAACAAGAAACTCTACTCAGCAGACATAAAGCATGTAATAACATAAATTGAAAGATTGACTAAAAACTATAAAAAATTGTGTAATCACTTGAATGATGTCCTGTGACAAATTGATGGCTTTAAGAACATAGATAGGAAAGAAAGTACCTAAAAAGACAAAAAAATAGGGCAGGGAATAGATTAAAAAAAGTTAACAAATTAATCGCAAACCTGGAAAAAATTAATCGCGATTAACTTTTTTTAGTCTCAGTATTTGCCGACACTCATTATCTGCGAATAATCACAATATGAAATCGCACACAAAACTGTACACTTATAACCTTTATTTTTAAACACTGTTGTCAATCAGTTACAAAAAAAATCTGATTAATCGCACTTTTGTGTTGGGATTAATCACGATTAATCACAATGTTTTACTAGGTAAAATGTATTTGTATATGGGACCGGACCATGGATCAAATAGCCCGCTTTTTGCAAAAATGTGATCAAGATCACAAAAATAGCAAGAACTGATTGAATATTTATTTCCTTTGTAACCATGGTGTAAAGTGGGTTAATACCCTACAAAATGTTTTAATGTGCGACGTGGAAACTTGAACCGCCTACTCAAAACACAGACGATCATATAGACGTAAAATATTATTAACTTGCTTAATTTGGGGTCTATTGAGCAATTTTATTTATTTCTGTGTTCATAGTCGGAAGCTCTATCATTTGTGGTCACCATTTTTTGTCTCTGGACATTAGAAAATTGTGGCTTGTGGTCCCTATACAGACCAAAGAGGTTCATGGGTGTAATCAAGTGTGGGGTGTGAGGAGCATACCAAGGATAGGGTTAGGATACAAAAAAAAAGGAAGAAAATTTCAAAATCCACACTGAAAAGTTACTGCGGTCAAGTGAGCCGCTGTTCGTTTTTTCGTGGTCAAATCAGCCCTCATTGGATTTTTTCTGCGAGTTTCATGCAAGACTTACGGTAGCATGTTCGTGCTCGCTGGAAAATTCTGGAGACTCCGTAGAAAACATTATATTTCTACTCCTCAAAAATGCATTCACATTACTTTTTATGTATGTGATGTTTATTAGAAAAAAACTGTGCATTACTTAAAAAAAAAAAAAATCTCAAAATCTCTTGTATTAGTGAAATAAAATTGTTTAATTCTGGCTGTGAATTCATCCCAATCATCAATGTATTTCATTATAAATCCGTCACAGACCTACTTAGTCCTCAATAGAAATTTTCTCCTAAAAATCTAAAAAAATTTTATTGTATAGTTTTTCAGAAAAAATACATCAAAAATGCCATATAAGGTCTAATCTTTAGATCATTTGGCTGACTTTGGGTGGAACTAACTCCTCAGTTTTAATTTAGTACTTCACCATTCCTCCACAGACCTCCTTAGTCCTTCAATGAGTATTACTCCTAAAAATCTAAAGCTTTTTTACTGTATACTTTTTAAATAAAGTACATCTGAAATACTATGAAAAGTGTAACTTTTTATTCAATTGGCTGACTTTGGGTGGGGCTAATTCCGGTGTTTCAATTTAGTACTTCACCATTCCTATTCAGACCTCCTTAGTACTTCAATGAGTACTACTCCTGAAAGTATGAAGCATTTTTACTGTATACTTTTTGAGAAAAGTATATCTGAAATACTATGAAAAGTGTAACTTTTTATTCAATTGGCTGACTTTGGGTGGGGCTAATTCCTGTGTTTCAATTTAGTACTTCACCATTCCTATTCCGACCTCCTTAGTACTTCATTAAGTACTTCTCCTAAAAATCTGAAGCATTTTTACTGTATACTTTTTGAGTAAAGTACATCTGAAATACTATGAAAAGTGTAATTTTTTATTCAATTGGCTTTCTTTGGGGTTGGACTAACTCCTGTGTTTCAATTTAGTACTTCACCATTCCTTTACAAACCTCCTTAGTACTTCAGTGAGTACTACTCCTGAAAGTATGAAGTTTTTTAACTGTAAACTTTTTGAGAAAAGTACATCTGAAATACTATGAAAAGTGTAACTTTTTAATCATTTAGCTGAATTTGGGTGGGAATAATTCCTGTGTTTCAATTTAGTACTTTACCATTCCTCCACAGACCTCCTTAGTACTTCAATGAGTACTACTCCTGAAAATCTGAAGCATTTTTACTGTATATTTTTTGAGTAAATCACATCTGAAATACTATAAAAAGTGTATTTTTTTATTTAGTTGGCTGAATTTGGGTGGAACTAATTCCTCAGATTCAATTTAGTACTTCACCATTTCTGTTCAGACCTCCTTAGTACTTCAATAAATACTACTCCTGAAAATCTGAAGCATTTTTACTGTATACTTTTTGAGAAAAGTACATCTGAAATACTCTGAAAAATGTAACTTTTTATTCAATTGGCTGACTTTGGGTGGGACTAATTCCTCAGTTTCAATTTAGTACTTCACCATTCCTGTTCAGACCTCCTTAGTACTTCAATGAGTACTACTCCTGAAAATCTGAAGCATTTTTACCGTGTACTTTTTGAGTAAAGTACATCTGAAATACTATGAAAAGTGTCATTTTTTATTCAATTGGCTGACTTTGAGTGGGACTAATTCCTCAGTTTCAATTTAGTACTTCACCATTCCTTCACACACCTCCTTAGTACTTCAATGAGTACTGCTCCTGAAAATCTGAAGCATTTTTACTGTTTACTTTTTGAGTAAAGTACATCTGAAATACTAGGAAAAGTGTCATTTTTTAGTCAATTGGCTGACTTTGAGTGGGACTAATTCCTGTGTTTCAATTTAGTACTTCACCATTCCTTTACGTA
>NC_050513.1:15476799-15494986 GCF_002922805.2 Oryzias melastigma | reverse complement strand
ATTTTTTGTCTCTGGACATTAGAAAATTGTGGCTTGTGGTCCCTATACAGACCAAAGAGGTTCATGGGTGTAATCAAGTGTGGGGTGTAAGGAGCATACCAAGGATAGGGTTAGGATACAAAAAAAAGAAGAAAATTTCAAAATCCACACTGAAAAGTTGGCAGGATATATTTAGCATGCGAATAAAAGGATATGTTCTCAGTAGTGGTTTGAGTGAAATCATCATAAAAAATAAATAGTGTGGATAACAATTAAATATTAAAAGATAAATAAATACAAAATTTGCACAGAAAGCTTTTACTTTTTTAAGTAGACGACGTAAAACGTAAGGCGTGACGACACAAACCCTTCCCCGCAGGAGAGTGACGAACAGAAGCTAGCACTAGCTTAAGTCACTACTTCGTCCACGCTGTGAAACCGGAAGTCCAAACGTACGGACTGTCCCTCAGTAAGCACGCGGCCACAAACACCGACTAGCATTTTCGAACGCTCTAAAGCAGAGGCGCTGACCTGTACATCAAAGGCTGAAGGGTGAATGTTTCCACACAGTCTTAGCTTCCATGTTCGAGACACGCGCGCAGCAGTTCCGCCCGGACCTTTCAGAATAAAAGCAACGATTTGACATTGTGAAACTTTAGTCCTCGCATGAAGCACATACTTCCGAAAAATAAATGATATATATATGTTAGACTCCTTAAATAAATAAAAACTGAGGGATAATTATGACTTTAAGTTATTAAATGTATGTTATATGTGTGTTATTACTTTCAATGTAAATCAAATATTTAAATTAGTACATGAAACTTCTAGAATTTTCTTAATTATGTGTCTTATGAACGCATATTTCTTTTTGCTTCAGGCGTATATGTCGTTTATTTTGAAAATAAAAGGAACAAATGGCGTCAGAAGTTGTTCATAAAGTTTTTCACTGTCGTTTTTCACGGTCCAACACCATAGGTTCGTTACAGAGACGGGATCCGGACTTTCATGCAAGCTGCTCTCAACAAACGAAGGTTCCACATTTTATGGGTCTTTTATCAACATTCTTTTCTTTATTTTTTTATATTTTTTAATTAAAGCAAAAATACTTTGATTTGACAAGCCGAAATAAAAAATAATAATGAAAGATTACAACAAACACGTTGACTGCAAACCAAAACTGAAACTTGCTACTCTTTTTTGAAAACGTACAGGTAGGCTTTATAAACAGCTTCACATTTTTCAGGTTTTATAACCAACTGGAAGTTCTAAATAAGAAAATAAAGGATTTTAAAAAATATATTATATTAAATAAAATTTGAATTATTATACTATTTGGCTTCTTTAAGGACAAAAATAGTTTGATTTAATTTATAAACTCAACATGTCATTCATTTTCACATTTAACCTCTTTTCTTATGTATATATAAACCAGCAGATCATCATCGTAGAGGTTCTCCCTTATGTTTAAAGCCTTTTCATTTTCAGTCAGACTCTAAATGTGTCTGTATGAGGAAGAAGCAGAGAGTCTAAAGAGTCAACCAAAGAGAGGAAGAACATATGACCACATCCTGACAACACAAAAACACACAAACACACAAGCTCTCACACAGTCATCCTCTTTAGATCGGAGACATTTCAGGTGAGAGCCCATCTCATTTTCATCCAACTTTAGAAGTCGATTTCAAATCAGTATTTTAATTGTCATTTACATTTTATTTGATTTTATTGATTGATTTTAGTATTTGTGTTAGTTTGCACAATGTGTGTTCCTAATATAGAGGTTCATTTAAAGATTTCAGAGAAAGATAGAGTCGATAAAACCACATCTTTATCATGTTTAGAGTCAAAAGTGCTGCTTCTAAACAATTTAAATTGAAAAAAACGTGTTTAGGCAAATCAAAGTTACTCAAAATCGTATTATTGAGTCAGATCATTTGTGTTGGTTTTATTTTAAATGTGGACTTCAGTTTTGTAGTCAGTGTCAAAACTGAAGTTGTTTCTTTAAGATACAGCGGAGTTGATCATGTCCGGTTCTGAACTCTCAAACGTGTCATGTTATCACATTCACGCTTAGTCATAAAGCTACATCCAGCTGCTGTGCGGTCTCTCAAAGTTTCCTCTTAACACCATTAAACGGCTTAAAACTCGGCAGGGTCAAGAATTTCATTTACATTTGGTGCCCAAACTAACTGGAAATGTGACCACAAGAGTTTAAAATCGGTTATTTGTGTTAATTTTAGCCGAACTTTTCTGTAAATGACGGCACACACCGCAGGGTTTGTGTAAAAGGTCAGTTCCTAAATTTAGGCTCATATTTTTAGCCAATTCTTCATCCAAAAGCGTCAATCTTTAAGACATAAAAACAGAATAAAAAAACAAAAAAAAACATTTATTTTTAAACCTTTAAAAATAAAAGCCCATAACTTCATTTATCCCTTGTGCAATCTTATGGGGTCTAGATGACCCAAGGGGTTATCCATCCTTTGTCAAATGTGGATGAAGGTGAATTTCATGCCTGCCACAGACATTTAAAATCATTTTAAAAAAAAGGTTCGGCGCACTGTCTTGTGGGGTCAAGATGACCCCACTCCCAACGCCAACATACGTTGGATACCACAAGGGTTAATTAAATGTGGTTACAAAGAGTCAATATCAAGAGTGTTCTCATGCAGATAGTAAGTGCTATCCTAGGTATGTTTACATTAAAAGTGGGGTCATCTGGACCCCACAAGACATCAAACAGAACTTTTTTTTCAATGATTTTTTATTTTCACTGATGTCCACGGCAGATATAAAATCCTGTCCACCTTTTTTATGGAAGGGATCACACTTCTTATGGGGTCGGGTCATCTGGACCCCATAAGATTGCACGAGGGTTAAAAGTGAAAAGGTGAAAACAACCAATAAAAAGGCTGCCTTAGATCACTGTCATTGATCTATGTGTCCCCACAGAGCCCCATGAGAACGCCGCTCGCTCCACACACATGAAGTCATGCCAGTACACCCACTCGGAGCCAAAAGGTGTGCGCGTGCACGACAACATGTCTGACTCGTGGGGTTTTTCGTCGTCTCCTTCTCCCCCCGTAACCCCCCACTCCAGCCTGTCGCACTCACTGCCCCCCCTCTCTTCTTTCTCATCCTTCAAGGACCATGGAAACCCATCACCCAACAAGGTTCTTCTATTATTTGATGGATTAAATCTGCACTCTTATCATTTTACATGTTTATAATTATTTCTTGCTTCCAGGTGTTATCCCCTCACCCGTATCTGCTCTCCCCTAATCTTTTACCCCAGAGTCAGGTGTCCTCATTCCAATTCCCCCAACCTCAGGTGACGTCCCCTCATCCTCAGACGCAGCTCTTCTATCAGGGCCCAGCAACATCCCCTTCACCCCACCTAGCCTCCCCCCAGGCCAACCCCCTTCTCCTGGCCCATTCCCACTGCCCCTCACCACAGTTCCGACCTCCGACTCAGCACCACACTTTCCACCAGAACCCCAATCTGGACCTAGAGTACTCCGACTGGAACAAATGTGAGTCGTCCTCCGAGCTGCCTTGCTTCCACAACGACTTTACCTTCCAGGTAAGAACCAGTCGAATCCTCGCAGCTGAATCTGTTGACTCGCGTGCTAAAAGGATTTCTGATTTGAAACAGTACCCCACAGCAGCCGAACTGGATCTGCACCTACAGAACCAGAACCTGCTCAGCAATGGCGGGACTCCCCACAGAGATGAGATGGAGACCGCGAACAACTCCTACGACGCTCACCCACTTCTCATCAGTGACTCACTTGGGGTTAGCCACGGCGCAGGGCCCCTGGCGCCAGCCCTGTCTCAGCTGCAGTGCTCGCCGCTTAATTCTGCAGGCGGCGCCATGGGCAGATGGAGCTCCTCGTCTGCAGAGGACTTCCCAACCAACCAGTTCTTCTATGACAGTTACAACGACAGTAATGCCCCTCAACCTTTCTGCAGCCCCACCACCCCCGGACCGAGTCCACATTACCCTCAAACTCCGGCCGTCTCCAGCCCGGGCCCTCACATGCACCTGAGGACGGACCTGACCGGGTTTCACGCACAAACAACCCCACAGCTGGGCAGAGATCAGACCATGGGCTGTGGTCCCAACAAGCCTGACAGCTACTATCTGAGCTCAGACACGAACCAGCAGCAGCACCAGATGAGCCCACGCTTCTGTCAGAGCCAAGCTGACACGATTGAGGACTTGATTGGTTTCCTGAAAGGCGCCGTGAGCTCTGAGAACAGCTTCTCCTGCCTGGGGAGGGGGCTCCTCACCAGCAGCAGTGACTCCAGTCAGGGACTCTCTGCAGATGTGACCTGCAGGGTGCAGGGTGGAGGGCGAGGAAGAGGTCGAGTAAGTACAAAGATAACCTCAAAAGACAATCAAATCAAATCAAACTTTACTTGTAGAGAACTTTTCTGACCAATTTAGTTCAAAGTGCATAAAAACATTTTACAATTTCAAAAGACAAAAACAATGGAGCTATTTTGGGGCCATAAATATTTGAAACCCAAATAAAAAAAATATTGGTGTTTGGCCCAAAAAAAAAAATCTTAAATTTCCAAAACCTTTTGCTATTGTAAAATAAACTTAATTATTTTCAACTTCAAATTTCAACTTCCAACTCAACATTTCAATTTCAAAACTTTTTTTCACTTTTAACTCTTTTTTTTTTCATTTTTTAAATCTGAACATATTAGTTTTAAAACGTTTGGCCCCGTTGTGGCGCATTGGGGCTGGGCTAACACAGAGGACCAATCAAAATTGATGAGGGTGGTAACTTCAGTACCGGTGGATTCTCCTTGATTTTGATTGGTTCTTCGTTTTAGCCTCGCCAAGGGGCGCCGCTAGGGACTTTGGGCCCCTTCAAAATAATTTTTATAGGGCCCCCTAAGACTGCGGCAAATTTGCATTAGGGACTTTTATGGGACAGTCTGGACCCCTAGAATCAGCCACCTTTACTCCCCCTTTTCGGCGCCCTGGACCCCGCCCCAACGCGCCACATCAGGGCCAAAAGTTTTGAAACGGAAATTTTTGGGTTAAAAAAAAAAAAAAAAGATTTAGAAGTGAAAAGAAAATTTGAAGCAAAAAAAAATGTTTTTGAAATTGAATTTTGAGTTTTGAAACCTAAACTGTACATTTAGTTTTTACTTTGATCAACAAGAATCATATTTTTCATGCGTCCAGGTGAATCAGATGCAACTTGAAAAAAGAAGTGAAGTTCCAGATCCCAGGTACCCTGCAGTGATGAAAAAGTGCTAAACTTTTTTTCAAATATATACATGCATCTACACTAATTGTTGTGCTCATTGTTGGTGTGTTTGTGTTGTAGGCTTTTGTGTGTGGTGTGCAAGCGTGAGTTCAGAAGCCTGGCGGCACTGAACGGGCACATGCGCTCCCACAGCGGTTTCAAGTCACAAGCGTGGTTGAAAAAGGTTCAGAGCAATGCCAAAGTATGTAATTTTTGAGTAAAATGGATGGGTTTATAAGTCGAATTTAATCTAGAAAAAGTCCAGATTGTGATTTTAAAGTCCCTCTCCGATCATCTTTTGATCTATTTTAAAAGAGTCTTTTAATTATAATTATGTCTTTTTTTAAGTAATTATCAATAAACCTGTTGTTTTCTAGGACATAGTTTCTGCTTTTGGTGCAGAGTAAGCCCGCCCCCACTTCCCATCATTCATCTGTTTACACTAAAGAAAAATGGCGAGCAATATTGGAGCTTTCTACCTGTACAATTTTGATCCAGATGCCAGCTCAGACGAGGAAAACAAAGACGTACATGAATCTATTTGTTTGGAGGTGGATGCATACGAATGGGCGGAGCTTGTAGCTTTGCGTAGCACAACCAGGGATCGATAATATTGACAATGATTTGATTGGATTCACAAGAGCCTGGATTGATTCGATTCCGATTTTTAAAATTCTTTTGATCTACTCAATTCAATTTTGAGTTTACACATTTATTTAGAAATACATTAATAATCTACCATATGTTTTAAAAATATTTATATTAATCTGATACAGGTCACGTACTGTAAAATGTATTAATAATGAGATTGTTAATAGATTCCAAAAAGAAGTGCCAACAAAACTGTTCAGATCATTAACTTTGTAAACATTGTTCTGCTTCTCCTGGAGGGTGTTTCAGTTTGGCCTCTAGGTGGCGATCACACTATAGCAGTACACTTAATTCAAGAAGAAGAAGAAAGTATGAGCAAAATACTGTGTTTTACGCCACTTAAAAAAATATTTGCTTAAAAGAGTTTTGAAAATTAATGCCTGTAAGTTTAAAAAGATGCTAATTTAGTCAGAAATGTCTGTTAAGGTCAACCGAGCGTTAGCATTAGCCGTTCTATGGGAAATTCTATTAAATGTTAGCATCCAGCTAGCTTTACGTGCTAAATCGATCTATATTTTTATGAATCCATTATTGATTCAAATTGATTAACACAGCACTAATAACAACTTCAAGGTTTTTCCAACAGCCTTTTTATCCGTCTGCTCCTGATTTACAACAATTATGATTACTCAAAAACACAAATTTACTCATCATTTTCTTAATATATATCCTCCATCATGTTAAAAACACCCAAAGCAGCATATTCATTGAAGTGTGTCTTTAAAAAGAACATATTACTGTAAGCTAGTCATGGCCTGTGTAAGTCATTTTTGGATGGACATGTCATTTTCAGACGCTCGATTGGTTGCCCTCTAGTGGTCTCTTAGTCTCAAACTCCTTCCTGCTCCCTTTCAGGACTGCTCCCTTCAGAGCTCAGCCTCGATGGTGATGCCCGTTTCCGTTCCCGTCCGAACAAAAGAAATGGCGGCGGCGGTCAAGAGCAGGCAGAGGAAAGGCCTCGACCCCCTGCCGGCCCTCAGAGGAACGCTGCTCTATCGCAGCTTGATGGAGGAGGAGGAGAACGAAGAGGAGGGAGGTCACTACAGACCTCCCCCAATGCTGTGTCCACTGAGGTCTGGGCCGGGGTTGTACTGCGGTCTCACCCCTGTTAGCTTGAGACCAGAGACGGTTCAGTTACACAGTAAGTTAGGTGAAAAACTGAACTGATCAGATGTTTTATACTGTTAAAGGATGAACTAACAAAAATGTGGTTTAATACCAAAAAAGAAACCCAATTCTTCCTATATTCCCAAAAACTGACTAGAATTTCTAAATCCCAGGGGATTTGGATGATCTTGCTGCCACAACAACCGCCTGTCCTCAACCTGAAACACTAACATCAACGAAACTTAAACCGTATGTAGCCAGAATTGTGCAAAATTATCATTGCTGAAATTTCAGTGTCTGGTAACTGTACATGAAATCATCACAGGCGGATTAATTTGGGTCGGAGCTTCCAGGCGGATATCCCGCCGCTGCGGGACGCAACATACGTTCACTCAGACTCCCACAATGCACTTCTAGCCTGGAGGCCTTTAGACAAGCTGGAGGACCCTGTCAGTCAACAGAGAGGTACACAAAGACTCAGAGATATGTCAAAATAATCAGGTGTTCAGATTCAGTGACTTAGAGGATTTGTTTGTGGTCTGTTTGTACAGTTCAGGCGCTGCTGATGATGGCTCAGTCCAGTCTGGTCCCAGGAAACGGAACCAGTCCAGAACACGCCCTCCACATCCTGTCAGAGTGCAAAGGAGATTTTCTGGTACAATGTTTGGATGTAAAACTTAAAATATTTTATATTTATAGTATTCCCCCTGTAATTCGCGGATATTTATATGTAAAGTATTCCCCCGCTTATTTGATTGATCAGTTTATTTCAAGCATAGATTATCAAAAATACTGGACTAACTCAAACATTTTAAACTCATTACAGACTAATGAAATGCATTGATTAGAAAATAAAAAACACACATATATATATATATATATATATACAGTATATGTATAAATATGTACATATGCATTCATGCTAATGTCAACGGTTTTATATATATATATATGTGTATATGCATTCATGCTAATGTCAGCGGTTGTGCTGAGTAGAACGACATCTAATAAGCAACCAGGAAGTCTTTTAAATGGAAAACACAGTGGTAAATTCAAAAGTTGACAAAAACTGAGTTTTAGACCCTATGTTCCCAATGGTTAAATATAAACATTCTAAATGAGCAATTTTGTGTGTGATTTCATATTATTTGCATTTAATAAGTGGCTGGCAAATACTGTAACTAAAAAAAAACAAGAGACAAAAATTAATGTTGATTCTCAATTAATTTTTTCTAGATTCGCGATTAATTTCTTTGATTTAAGATTCCCTGCCCCCAATTCTCAAATATATATATATATATTAGTCATGCTAATGCCTGAGTTAATTAATTTATTAATAAATATAAAAAAAATAACTATGTTTTATTAATCGTGCGCATTAACAAGTCAACATTCACAGCCCTAATATATATATATATATATATATATATATATATATATATATATATATATATATATATATATATATATTGTCTTTAGTTATACTCTATACATATATATTCATATATAGTTATAATAAAGTTTTTATACATAAAATGTTTTTATACATAAAATGTAAAAATGAACTGGTTATACTTTGTAAACATACTATTACTTTTATATACTTTTCTGATATATTAAATATTATTTATATATACTTAATCTATTCATATTTATATATAAATACATAAATACTGTTTATGTATGTATATATAATTTTATTTTTTATATTATATATATTTTTGACGACACACTAACACACACATACTGTGTGTATATATATATATATATATATATATATATATATATATACTTATTTCAGTATACTTTGTAAAGGAAGTAGGAATAACAAAATAATCAAAGCAGTTATTTATTAAGAAATAACAATTTTATATATTTTTATGTATTAAATATTATTTATTTACATTTGTTATAATTATGTTTCATATAAATACATGTTATATATATTTGTATTTAGCTTATATAAAATTTTATATATATATATATCAACTATCAACTATCAACTATCAACTATATAATATCAATATCGTTATTTCATCATAAAAAGCCACTGCAGAGCTACACTTATTTTTCTACATTGTTAGCAGGTGATGATAGCAGCATGACATACCAGTAATGATATTTGAGTAGACTTCAGGAATGTGGGATACTTGGCCTCAGGGGGCATTAACTGTTGACATTCTGTAAAAAAGTCATCAAAGTAAATTTTCACAACGTACTAAGTTGCTGTAAGGATTAAAGCTATATTATCATAAAATATATCATATAAATACATATGATAACTTACTAATATATGAAACAAAGAGCAAAAAAGGGACAAAATGCAGAAAAATAAACATTTCAAATACAAAGCTAAAACAAAAAAGCCAAAAACTAGTAGAGGAAAGTAAAATGTCTGGTACAGAGTTCTAAAAAGGTTTGAGATCTCTGTGGGGTTTTGTTAAAATCAAAACCACAATAAGCACAGAAAACCAGCACAAATTCAAAGAATTTTTATATTGACATTTAAATACAGAAAAAATATATTTACAACCACAAAATGAAAAGAATTAGAAAAAGTATAAGTTATGTTTAATGATAAATCTGATTTATCTTAAAATTGGATCAAAGACAATAAATAACTTTCCTGTAGAAGTGTACAAAAAAAATAGCTGTCGCTAAAAATTATTAACAAAAATTACTAATGGTGTATATTTTATATCGTACTTTTACTACCTTCTTAGACAGCCCAAAGCGCTGCGCAGTCCTAGTTCCTTTCACCCGTTCCCACACTGACGGTGGCTCCGCTGGCGCCAACCTATAACCACCAGGAACAATGTGGGGTTCATTGTGTTGTCCAAGAAGGCGGTATCTGGAACTGGTCTTTGATTAGAGGTCGACTGATTTACCTCTTCACCACAGAAGGTCAATAAAAGTTGTACAGAATCTAGAAAACTAGAGGAAAGCTGTAAGTAGAAGACCTGTGTGCGTTTCAGGCTTCCCAGTTCAAAACTCTCAACCTACAGAAGTTTTTAAGTACTTTTTCAGGCTCTACAAGCAAACCGCACAAAAAAGGAATGTGTGTGCGGAAAGTAAAGCAATTTGAACTTTGGCCAATCAGGGACTTGGGTTTGGTAGTGACGTATGGGTAGTGTCCTTTTCAGTTCGCGGAAGTGCCAACCGTTTGAAAATGTATCATAGAGGAGAAGGTAGTAATTGCGGTTTGTGTCTAGATAGAATTATATGACACCAACGCTATGTCCAAATTCCTTCACTACTCACTATTTAGTGTACTATATAGTGCGTGTTCATCATTTTGTACTCTCCAAATCTACAACTCCTAAATTAAGTCCTCTAGAATTTTCCTGCTTGGAAAGAAAAAGTCTTTGACATTTTGCACCAAGTGTCCTCCAGCTTTTGGTACCTGCGCTGGTATTGGGTAGCAACAGACCAATATGAACACTGTATACTAAAAGAACGTTCTTAAATACTTACGTGTACATAGTCTAAGACTTGTAGCATCACAAATATGACAGATGTAATCAAATGTAGCGTTTTCTTTCAGCTGACAGTGGAGAAGCTGCTGACTACACCACGGAACAGCCAAAACGGTCAGCTTCAGCTCCTGTTCCTCAACATGAAGTGTTTCTCCCTCACATGATGACTTCACCTTTACTGTATGTTGTAGGCGTCAGCTGGAGTGCAGCTGAGAAGAAGCTGCTGACCAAGTCCCTGCAGCTCCATCGCAAAGACTTCCAGAGCGTCTGCAAAGCCGTAAGCAAGACTTTTGACCTGCCGTGCCTCCTTTGTTGTTAAATAAGAAGTTCTATATCCCTCAAGTAAATACTAAAGAGAAAAAGAATACGGGTGCTATTCAATCCTCCTTAAATAAACCTTGAGATACTCGTCTTTTAATTCGTAGAAACTTTAGAAGAAAATGTCAGCCCTGAACATCTGATTTTCCTTCTCACAGGTCAAGACCAAGTCTGTGTCGGAGTGTGTCGAGTTTTATTACATGTGGAAAAAGAAGCTGAATCTGAGCTTGAAAACTAAAACTGGCCTGACTGTCACCCTGCCAAACACAAATGTAAGAGACTTTTTTTCTTTTTTCAAATGGTTAATTAATTCATTTTATGAAAAAGGCTGTGATGTCTGTATGAGCAGTACCAAGAAAATCAACACGTTAGATTGGGTGTAACATCTACACGGTCTTGTGTGTGTAATGCTTTTGATGATATCATTGGTGTGAGAAACTTAAAATAAGCCCAGCCAGCAAGGCCAGACGGGCCCCATTTGGTTTCAAAGGGGGCAGAACATTTGGGCCTCGATTGGATTTGTCCACAGTTTCTGTGGTGGCCCCACCTGTGTTTGCCCACTTTGACTTAAGTGGGCACTCAGTGGGTTAGCTCGCTACGCTAGACATCCACCCGGTGGATAGCGGAGCTCGCTAGATGGCCACATTGTGAGTGTGCTAGCTCTTTACTGCACAGCTCGCTACAGTAGAGCTCGCTAGGTTGCTACAATGGAGCTTGCTAGCTCAATACAGCAGAGCTCACTAGCTTGATACAGTGGAGCTCGCTAGCTCAACACAGCGGAGCTCACTAGCTTGATACAGCAAAGCTCACTAGCTTGATACAGCAGAGCTTACTAGCTTAATACAGCGGAGCTCACTAGCTCAATAAAGCAGAGCATGCTAGCGCACTACAGTAGAGCTCGATAGCATGGTACGTGTCCACTGGGAGGCTGGCTAGCGTTGCGAGCTAACCCACTGAGTGTCCACTTAAGCCAATGTGGACAAACACAGGTGGGGCCACCACAGAAACTGCCGACAAACGGGGCCCAAATTTTCTACCCACTTTGAAATCAAATGGGCACGTTCCATTTTCATGGCGTTCCTTGAGGTGTTCGTATGAGCCTCAAGAGAACTTCAAGACACACCTCCACTCCCATCAAGATCCGATCGGTCCTCTCTACAAACCTCTACAGGCCCGGAGAACCCAAAACCTGCAGCTCCCGCACGGCTTGGGCCATACTGTTTTCGCAGACAGATAAAAAATGTGCACGTTTTAGAGAAAATTTGACCCCCGCCACATGCTCGAAAACTCACTTTAATTTGCGCATACCTAGTACCCGGTGAGAAACATGACGTCATGGTGAATGGAATTGTCGAAAATATGAATGTGGCAAAAATGGCCAATGTAGCCCCAAAAAAAATTAAATAAAAGCCCGCTAACATGACCTAAACATATGTTGGGGATATTCAAAGAATTATGGCGATGTTCACGTTTTCCCACAATATGTGAAAACTGCAACTTTTCTTTCCCCCAAGCTTAAGTCTACAACCGAAGTTTTGTTGACCTTTGATCTCAGAAGGAGGCGGCCATCTTGAACTAAAAAAACAGCTTTAGGTTATGTCTGAGTTCCCTCCAATCCCTAGCTACCATAAAACTATCTTAGTTTTAAAGGTAATTCGGACACGACGCTCACTACTTTTCTTTTGTTTTTCTAAACACTGGATATGACATCACCGATTTCACGTAAAAATCGAATAAAAATGAACATTTCACGACGTTTATTTATGACTCCACTGTGTTCTGATGGTGAAAATGTGGATGATTTATTTAAATATTGCATTTAAATACGTTTTTTTTTGGTTTGAAATTGTTCAACCACAATGCATTGTGGTCTATATTTGCTAATCTGTGACCATCGATGCAGGCTAGTTTTTCGCAAAGACTTCTGGGAAATTTCTAGTGCACTCCATTTTGGAATTAGTAGGTTCGGACAACACTAGAAAATGGCGAACGCTCTATATAGTGATTAGGGGGGGAATTTAAGTTAAAAGTTAAAACTAATCCTATTTTTTCTATCATCTCTTAATTTCTCAAGCATACATGAAGCTGGTAAAAATATTGGAGTTAAAATTTATAGATTTTGAACCATGCGCGCGCAAAATCGCAATAGTTGCGATTGTTGCTAGATCACACATTTTTTTGTTGAAATAGCGAAAAAAATCTATACAATTTCCTTGATTTAAGATTAACAAAACAACAAAACATATGACTCTATTAGGAATGTGGGGGTGGGTAAAAAAAAAGAAAAGAAAATTTGCTTGAAAAGTCACTAAAATTTACACACATCTAGTTTTGACTTGTTCTTTCTCTCTGGCAGTAACTTGGTTAGCCTTGCCTAATGTTGGAGTTGTTTTATCGTTAGATCTAAGAGGAGACAGAGTGACCATGTTAACAACTAGAAAGCCTTGAGTTGAAAAAAAAACACAACATAGGATACAGAGAAACATACAAAGTTGTACAAATGCTGTCCTGTCTTATATGTATTTTTTAATCAGAAATGATCTTTGAAAAGTTGGCTTAACTATAGATGCTAACGCTCACTTCTATTGAAAAACAAGGCTGATGCTAATCCCATATGTACAAATCTGTCTCGTTCACCAACGATTTTCATGGTTCATACAAAAATGAAATCATAATCATAAAACATCATAAAATAAAATAGAAATAACCTTTGAATAAATCACTTCTTCTATCACTTTTTTCATCATAGCTAGAGAATAGCAGCAGTTTGGTAAAATGACCTACACAACGGCTATTACCACATCCTACCATGCCGATTACCATAGAACAATCCTCGCTGTTACCAGACACAAACCAACACGAGCATGGAAACAAACCGAGCCGTGTGTCAGCGAGCTGCAGTTTCAGTTTCCATCAAGTCAATCAGTTTGGCCTTTCAGGTCAGTGAACACAAATGAAACTACAGGCGGAGTGAACAAAAACCGCTAAAACCAAGTTCCTCTTATCACTCCACATGCAACAGTAGCTCAAAGCACACATGGAAACACACCAAGAACGCCCACTTCCTGCCATAGCCTTCACGATTTTGAGAAGAACTGTGACATGACATTTGAAAATGCAAATGTCTGTGAGCGTGTCGGTGCGGTCAAACATCAGACTTTTTTTCATTTTTCCATTCCAGAATTTAGAATTTCTCAGCACCAAACTTTGATTATCAATTCTTTGGGGTTTGTCTTTTTCAAATTTCAAATTAAAAGCACAAACTCCTCATTGACTTTTTGGCTGATTTTATATTTACATTATTATTACTAACAAAAATGAAAATAAAATACAAATATACAGTCAAATATAAAAGTTATACAGTAAAAATAATCTATAAAAGACTGAAAAAGGTTAATCAAACCCAATTTAAATATGTCCAGGTCAAGCACAGTGCACAGGTTAAGGCCAAAAAATCCAAACAATGTATCCATCCTAAAAGGAACAACAACTGATGAAAGGCTGATACACTCTGGGACCAGAGACTAGTTAGTGTAGAGTTATTGATTAGCAGGGAAAGGTTGGAGCACAACCACGAAACTCCTTGAAGGGAAATAGTTGTACACTCTTAAAAAAAAAAATTATCAGGTTTAGCATATGGCATAAATACTGGACTGTCACTACTGATACTAGCAGGGACTTACAGATGAAAGATGCTTACAGCGAAATGTTGAAGTGATGCAAAACTCATCAATTTTATTCAAGCTTTTTCTTTCACAGCTCTATTCTGATTTATTAAAAATGTTTGATCGAGCACAAACTAGAATTATTAATTTTATTTAAAAAGGATGCTACCCATACAACACTACCAAGTCCTGATAGGTTAAAGTTCAACTGGTATAACTTTACAGCACGTGTTTTCTAAGTAGAGCCTTAAAACTGACTTAAAAATCTTCATAGCAACACATGAACGAGAGAGTTTTGAGTGCAGAAGTCAAAAAAGCACACGTCCTTTTGTTTACATATCCTAAAATCTTCCAGTCCAAAGATGAGAAAAACTTCCAAACGGAGCAAGTTTAGAATAAATCCCATCTCCGGTCCAATCTCAGTCAAGCCTTTTATTCACTGACTGTTTGCTGTGTGTCTCTGTTGTGTTCACACAAAATAAAATTTACTTTGCCTCTGTCATTTTTGTCTGACGTCTGTCCCTAAGGTAGGACGCAACAATAACCAACGCAACACTACGCAATGCAAACCAACACTGCACAACGCAATATTGCATAATGCTACACAATGCAGCGCTACACAAAGCAACACAGAGCTATGTAACGCAACTCTATGCAACGCAACACAATGCAACACAAACCAACAATGCAATATTGCATAATGCTACGCAATGCAGTGCTATGCTACATTACGCAATGCAGCGCTATGCTACATTACGCAACACAGAGCTATGCTACATTACGCAACACAGCGCTATGCTACATTACGCAACACAGGGCTATGCTACATTACGCAATACTGAGCTATGCTACATTACGCAACACAGGGCTATGCTACATTACGCAATACTGAGCTATGCTACATTACGCAACACAGCGCTATGCTACATTACGCAATACTGAGCTATGCTACATTACGCAACACAGCGCTATGCTACATTACGCAACACAGAGCTATGCAATGCAACTCTATGCAATGCAACTCTATGCAATGCAACATTATGCAACGCAAGGCTATGCTATGCAACGCAATTTTGTGTAGCGCTACTTAACGCTATGGAATGCAACACAACGCAATGTTGCGTAATGCTATGCAATGCAATGCTACCCAACACTACACAACACAAGCTTTACGCCGCAGTAGAGGTAAATCAGTCGACCTCTTATTTAAAGATCAGTTCCAGATCCCGCCTTCTTGGACGAGACCCTGAACCCCGCATTGCTCCTGGTGGTTAGAAGTTGGCGCCGGTCCGTCAACCCTTTAAATTTTGCTGTAAAAAGCCAGAGAAACAGGAAACAGGTCCAGGTTTAAAAATTAAAGCTTTCACTGTACTTACAAAATAAATCCTCATAAAATGTTATTTCATATTTACGGTGACGTGTCCACGAAATAACACACGCAAACACCGCAGATAACACTAGTGTTTCCCCATGGACGATAGTGAAAGTACGAAAGTATAACATCATTTACGACACAAAACATGCATTTACAAGTACTTATTGAGGAAAGAGAGGATATGGAGGACAAATTCCTCCTGTAGCAACCAATGGAGAGGAGGGACGGACCGGAGACGCAGCAAAGACGATGTTACTATCTGATGGTGGTGATACGAACCCCCCACACAAGAGAGACACACCACAGACTAACCATATGTAAATTCAGGGTCACAAGTTTGTCCCAAGTCACCACGGACTGAAACTGTCAGATCCTGGAAGTCATTTTGATATTTATTCACATTTTACTTTTTGTTTTTCAGAGCCAAAGACCATCAAAGTCTGCAAAAACAACATGAAGCTCTGGACAGACTACACACTACTTTAGAGCACGACACACCCACACGTACATGCATGACATCCACCTATCCTGAATGTTTGATGTAACATATGTAGAGTTTGTATTTACAAGTGTAAAATTATGTGAAATTTATTTAGAATATGGAAAAAAAGGATATTTTAAATGGAAATATGTTTGTTTTTAAATATGGGGACACATGTCCAGACTTCCTGTCGCAGACGTTGGAGGTTACTTTTCCTCTTGAATCCTTTGTTTTCAGCCTCAGGAGGTCGGATGCTGGACAGATCCTTGCTTATTGCTTTCTAAATGAAAAACACAAGTAAATATGAGACGCCTCAGG
Source organism: Oryzias melastigma (assembly GCF_002922805.2). NCBI lineage: Eukaryota > Metazoa > Chordata > Actinopteri > Beloniformes > Adrianichthyidae > Oryzias > Oryzias melastigma. Next base: position 15,478,343 of record NC_050513.1, on the reverse strand, counting down.
TTTTCTTTTTTGGAACCAGACTTACATGAACTAAAGGACTAAAAAGATCCAGAAAAAACAGTAGAATTTCATATTTTGAGTGGATGTTAACAGGTTCATGTTTGGTTTTATAGCATCTCTTTCGCTGTTTTTGGACCACAACGTTAGCAAAAACGCACAAATTTAACATTATACTTTAATAAGTCAGGATATGATACAAAACTTTTTTAAAAAAAGTACTTTTTAAGACTTTTTCGGACTTTTAAAGCATTTTTAAGTATTAATCAAGATCATTTTTATGTATATTTTATGTATATTTGTAAAACACTCTATGTACATGTGAGTGGTAAGAAGGATGCTTTTCATTCATGTTTTTTCCCCAAAAAAACATTAAAATGATATTTTAAAGAGGTGGAAATGAAAATATTTTACAAATGTCAAACTATTTTTTTTAAACTGGTGGTGACCTTGTATTTATGACAGTATTTGATGTATTTGTGACAAAATAAAATCAGACTAAAGTGTTTTTAGTTGTAGTTTTTGTATTTTTTTATCAAAAGTATTGCTAAATATATATGACTTTTTTATGTAAAGGAAATCCCTCAAATCTCCACATTCCTCTGTAATCCTAAATTTAGTGGATACCATGTTTCCTGAGTGCTCCAGGCCACTCATAAAGTTTGGACTCCTCCTCATTCCAAAGGTCCTCCTGCCCGCTGGTAAACAGGAGCGTTAGCGAGAAGGAAAAAGGAGCGCGGGATGGGAGCGGAGGAGCAGGAGGAGGATGTTACAGCTCCTTCTTCGGGGAGGGAGAAGCAGCAGAAAAGTGCTAAAGAAGTCTATTTCAGCATCTTGCCGGATAAATATGAGCCTCTGATCGAGGAGGAGACGGAGGAGGAGAGGAGGAGGAGGAAGGAGGAGAAAAAGAAGAAGAGGAAAAAGAAATATAAGACGTATCGGAAGGTAGGATAATGCTAAAACAGAGTTTGTGAGGTGGGGTTCCTCTTTAATCACAAAATAACGCAACTGCAACGTTGTTTTTCATATGATATTTTTATTTAAAAAATCAATAATGTAACAGTATAATAACGAGATTTTTAAATAAATTAATATAATGAGAACTTAAACTAAATTTATTATGTTTTCATTAGCAAAACAGTAATAATCATATGTTTGAAATGAATTACAGCATTTAAAATGTAGAAACTCCAGTAAATATAAAGCTGTTGTTTTGCTTCAATCAGCAGGAATGCAACTCAAGATCCTGTCTGAAGGCATTTCAGCTTTATCAAACATTAACACTCCGCTGTGAGTCTGACCTTTGACTCTAGCGCACACGTCCCGGTATTCTTCTGATAACAGAAACTACTGATATAAACAAAGAAAAGTGAAAAATAAATGTTTCCAATCTTTAGTTTGGTCCATTACATGGCACTTTTGGGAACTTGTCATTCCCTCTCAGTAACATTTCTGCACTTAAGGCTGTTCATGTTTTAAGGCAGGGGTCTCAAACTCAAATCAGCCGGGGGCCACTACAGGTGGCGTCTAGGTGAGGCAGGGCCGCA
>NC_050513.1:15473506-15476673 GCF_002922805.2 Oryzias melastigma | reverse complement strand
GTGCTTGAAACCTTGGACTGTGTAACAAAAGCCTTCTGACAGATGTTTGTTTAATAGCTACAATGAAAGTTTAATAAATCATCTGTATGTTAAGATGGCAATCAAGTGCAATACCACTTATGGACGCTAGGTGTCAGTAGATTTTTACTTCCATGTTGGTGATGAGAGCAAAAATATATTGATACTCTATTAAAAATATTTCCTAGACTGAATTATATTATTAATCCTTTCAAAAAATTGTAACTGTAAAGTTAAGAAAAGTTTTATAATTGAAAATATTAATAAAAAATATCTTAATATGTTTTTTTGTCATAATAATTAGTATTTAGAGTTCTGAACTCCCACTAATGCACGTGTCTAAGTAAAGGCCCGGGGGCCAGATCCAGCCCTCCAGATAATTTTATTTCATTATTAATAATGTCCTAATGTTATATTTAGCTTATTTCTAATTTGTATCATTTTGAAAATATATATTTTATGGAGAGAAAAATATTGAAAGTTATTTAAGATTTAAGTTGATTTATTCTGGAATAATATTCCCGCCTTTTTATTATTTACAGGTATGTTAAAAAGTTATGTTTTTAAAGTTTTAACAATTTAGTTTTAGTGTGTTATAAAATGTTTACCCTGAATGGCCCACAACCCAAGTTGTGTTTTGATTTTTGCTACGCAATGCTACGCTACGCTACACAATGCTATGCTATGCAACCCAGCGCTATGTAACATAGCGTTACACAAGGCAAATTTATGCTATGCAACGTTACACAGCGCAACGCTACGCAACGCTACACTATGCAACGCAACCCTACGCAACACTGGGCAACGCTATGCAACGTTACGCTACACAATGTTACGCTACACAACGCCACCCTACGCAATGTTACGCTACGCAACGCTACACAACACAACACTATGCAACGCAACCCTATGCAACACTGGGCAACGCTATGCAACGTTACGCTACACAACGCCACCCTACGCAATGTTACGCTACGCAACGCTACACAACACAACACTATGCAACGCAACCCTACGCAACACTGGGCAACGCTATGCAACGTTCCGCTACACAACGCTACCCTACGCAATGTTCCGCTACGCAACGCTACGAAACACTACACTACGCAACGCAATGCAGCCCCACACAATGCAACGCTACACAATGCTACACAACACTACACTACGCAACGCAACCCTACACAACACTGGGCAACGCTATGCAACGTTACGATACGCATTGTTACACTACCCAATGTTACGCTACGCAACATTACGCTACGCAATGTTAGGCTATGCAACGCTACCCTACGCAATGTTATGCTACGCAACGTTCCAATACACAACGCTACCCTACGCAATGTTCCGCTACGCAATGTTCCGCTACGCAATGTTCCACTACGCAACGTTACGCTACGCAACGTTATGCTACGCAATGTTCCGCTACGCAACGTTCCGCTACGCAACGTTCCGCTACGCAACGTTACGCTACGCAACGTTACGCAACGTTACGCTACGCAACGTTACGCTACGCAATGTTAGGCTATGCAACGCTACCCTACGCAATGTTCCGCTACGCAATGTTCCGCTACGCAAGGTTACGCTACGCAACGTTACGCTACGCAACGTTACGCTACGCAACGTTACGCTACGCTACGCAATGTTACGCTACGCAACATTACGCTACGCAATGTCAGGCTATGCAACGCTACCCTACGCAATGTTCCGCTACGCAACATTACCCTACGCAACCCTAAGTAACGCTGGAGTTCCATTTCCTCTAAATTAACACGTGAATTTTGGACGTGAAAGAAACACAAAGGGACAGGAAACAGGTCCAAATTTTTAAATAAAAGCTTTCGTTGTACTTTCAAAATAAAACTTTATAAAATGTTATTTCATATTTACCTCATGACAGACCTCATTGGTCAGAGGAGAGAAGATAGTATGATTAAAAAGGAAACACAAAACGGAGATCTTAGCAGAAAAGATTTGCAGAACATAAAAAGTTCTCAGTTCTAACAGTTTGCTCTGCTGCAGTTTGCTGAATTCAAACATCCTTTGGTTCTTTATCCATCATTTCACTCAGCAGGATTTTAAAAAGTGTCCAGTGTTCAACTAACTATATTCATGTTCTCTTCTTCTTTGGTGCAGAATGCTGGAAAAGCTTTGCGCTTCAGCTGGCGCTGCCTGTTGGCCGGCCTACAGAGCATGGCGTCTATACTCCACGCCGCTCTCCACTGTAGCCACGGTGGTGACGGAGATCAACCAATCCAGCAGCAGTAGAGCATGATGGGAAGCCGAATGATGAAGATGAAGGGATCCTGAGATTAAACCAATGACAAGGGTGTTTACATGTTTATCGGCTTTGTTATACTGTGAAGTTTTAAGATTAAACAGAGATGTTTGTAAATCGCATTTTCAAAGTCCAAGTCTTGAGTCTGCAGACTCAAGTCTTAAATCTTTGTATTCAAGTCCAAGACATGTCTAAAGTCGTTGGACTCAAGTCTAAGATGTCTGGATTCAAGTTCAAGATAGGTTTCAAGTCTTTGGACTTATGTCTAAGTCCAAAGATTCAAGTCAGATCTAGATCTCTGGACTCTAGTCTAATTTATCTGGATTAAAATCTAAGTCAGATCTAGATGTCAAGTCTTTAAGTCTCTGGACGCAAGTTCAAGACAGGTCGCAACTCCCTGGACTCAAGTTTAAGGTGACTGGATTCAAGTTCAAGTCAGATCTATATCTTCAGTATCTACACTTAACTCTTTTAAGTCTCTGGAGTCAAAGTATAAAACAGGTTTCAAGTCCCTCAATTCAAGTCTATGGTCTCTGGATTCAAGTCCAAAACAAGTCTCAAGTATCTGGACTCAAGTCAAAGATCTGTGTGTTCAAGTTCAAGTCAGATCTGGATCTCAAGTATCTGGACTTAAGTCTTAGACAGATCTCAAGTCCCTGGATTCCATTCCAAGACAGGTCTCAAGTATCTGGACTTAAGTCTAAGGTGTCTGGATTCAAGTCCAAGAAAGGTCTTAAGTATCTGGACTCAAGTCTAAGGTGTCTGGATTCAAGTCCAAGAAAGGTCTTAAGTATCTAGACTCAAGTCTAAGGTGTCTGGATTCAAGTCCAAGAAAGGTCTTAAGTATTTGGACTCAAGTCTAAGGTGTCTGGAT
>NC_050513.1:15468542-15471742 GCF_002922805.2 Oryzias melastigma | reverse complement strand
TCCAGATAATTTTATTTCATTATTAATAATGTCCTAATGTTATATTTAGCTTATTTCTAATTTGTATCATTTTGAAAATATATATTTTTATGGAGAGAAAAATATTGAAAGTTTTAAGTTGATATATTCTGGAATAATATTCCCGCCTTTTTATTATTTACAGGTATGTAAATAAATATTATTAAAGTTATTTAAGTTTATTTAAGTTTTAACAATTTAGTTTTAGTTTTTTATAAAATGTTTATCTTGAATGGCCCACAACCCAAGTTGTGTTTTGATTTTGGCTACACAATGCTATGCAATCCAACCCAGCGCTATGTAACATAGCGTTACACAAGGCAGATTTATGCTACGCAACGCTACACAACGCAACGCTACGCAACACTACACTACGCAACGCAATGCAACACTACACTATGCAACGCAACCCTACTCAACACTGGGGAACGCTATGCAATGTACGATACACAATGTTACACTACGCAATGTTACACTACGCAATGTTCCGCTACGCAACGTTACGCTACGCAACGTTACGCTACGCAACGTTACGCTGCGCAACGTTACGCTACGCAACGTTATGCTACAAAATGTTACGCTACACAATGTTACCCTACGGAATGTTAGGCTATGCAACGCTACCCTACGGAATCCTAAGTAACGCTGGAGTTCCATTTCCTCTCCATTAACACGTTAATTTTGTGGTATAAACACAAAGGGACAGGAAACAGGTCCAAATTTTTTAATAAAAGCTTTTGTTGTACTTTCAAAATAAAACTTTATAAAATGTTATTTCATATTTACCTCATGACAGACCTCATTGGTCAGAGGAGAGAAGATAGTATGATTAAAAAGGAAACACAAAACGGAGATCTTAGCAGGAAAGATTTGCAGAACATAAAAAGCTCTCAGTTCTAACAGTTTGCTCTGCTGCAGTTTGAATTCAAACATCCTTTGGTTCTTTATCCGTCATTTCACTCAGCAGGAAGTCCAAGTGTCAAACTAACTATATTCATGTTCTCTTCTTCTTTGGTGCAGAATGCTGGAAAAGCTTTGCGCTTCAGCTGGCGCTGCCTGCTGGCCGGCCTACAGAGCATGGCGTCCGTATACTCCACGCCGCTCTCCACTGTAGCCACGGTGGTGACGGAGATCAACCAATCCAGCAGCAGTAGAGCATGATGGGAAGTCGAATGATGAAGATGAAGGGATCCTGAGATTAAACCAATGACAAGGGTGTTTACATGTTTATCGGCTTTGTTATACTGTGAAGTTTTAAGATTAAAGAGAGATGTTTGTAAATCGCATTTTCAAAGTCCAAGTCTTAAGTCTGCGGACTCAAGTCTTAAATCTTTGTATTCAAGTCCTAGACATGTCTAAAGTCTTTGGACTCAAGTCTAAGCTGTCTGGATTCAAGTCCAAGATAGGTTTCAAGTCTTTGGACTTATGTCTAAGTCCAAAGATTTAGATCTAGATCTCTGGACTCTAGTCTAATTTATCCGGACTAAAATCTCAAGTCAGTTCTAGATTTCAAGTCTTTAAGTCTCTGGACGCAAGTTCAAGACAGGTCGCAACTCCCTAGACTCAAGTTTAAGGTGACTGGATTCAAGTCTAAGGTCTGCGGATTCAAGTCCTTGTCAGATCTAGATCTCAAGGATCTGGACCCAAGTCTAGGATCTCTGGATTCAAGCCCAAGACAAGTCTCAAGTATGTGGACTCAAGTCAAAGATCTGTGGGTTTAAGTTCAAGTCAGATCTAGACCTCAAGTATCTGGACTCAAGTCTTAGACAGGTCTCAAGTCCCTGGATTCCATTCCAAGAGAGATCTCAAGTATCTGGACTCCAATCCAAGATGTCTGAATTCAAATCCAAGACATATCTCAGGTATATGGACTCAAGTCTAAGGTCTCTGGATTCAAGTTCGAGTCAGATCTAGATCTCGAGTATCTGGATTCGTGCCTAAGGTCTCTGGATTCAAGTCCAAACAAGTCTCAAGTATTTGGACTCCAGTCAAAGATCTGTGTGTTCAAGTTCAAGTCAGATCTAGATCTCAAGTATCTGGACTCAATGCTCAAGTCCCTGGATTCCATTCAAAGACAGGTCTCAAGTATCTAGACTCAAGTCTAAGGTATCTGGATTCAAGTCCAAGTAAGGTCTTAAGTATCTGAACTCAAGTCTAAGGTCTTTGGATTCAAGTTCAAGTCAGATCTATATCTTAAGTATCTGGACTCAATGCTTTAAATATCTGGACTTAAGTCTAATATGGGTCTCAAGTTTTTGGACTCAAGTCTAAGGTCCCTGGATTTAGTCCAAGTCAAGTTTGAAGTCCTGTAATTCTATCAAGCAAGTTTATCTCAAAAAACCACAGAAACTATATTGATTTTCTCCTTTCAGCTGATCCCTCTGATATCATCACAGCAAATCATCCGGTTCCATCTCATGACTCCTCCTCTTTCCCACCAACCACCCCAAAGTTCTCCTTCACTGCATGTATAAAAAGCAACAATACTTTTGCATTTAAATAACCGACTGTATTTGAAAAGCATGTTTGGAAAACAAAGAAGCTCTCACTTATGTCTGTGTCTTTTGGATTTTTATTAAAAATGTAAAAAAACTGTTGTTCACTTATTTTACTAGCTATACAATGACAACCCCGGCCCCCTTTCCTCTCAGTTCTTTATTTACACTTTCTCCTGCTTGCTTACAGCCCTTCACACCCGCAACCGAACATTAGTGGTGCTACAAAATGGCGAGCAATATTGGAGCTATCCAGTCGTACATTTTTGTAAGCCAGAGACCAACTCAGACCAGGAAAACAAAGACGTTCATGGATCTATTTGTCTACGAGTGGATGCTTCAGAATGGGAAGGAGCAGAGATCGTGAGGCCCACCGAGCATATTTTCATATTTTCAAACAATATTTTTTTGGCTGGTCCAAAATCATAACAATTAAAAAGACAAAGTAATTAGAAAATAAATTTTGAGCTTGATTTTCATTATATATGTCCTCCATCATCAGAAAAATGCTACAAGAACCTGTTCAGAACACAATTTTCATCAGAGTGGGTTTTAAAAAGGACTAAAGTCATGCACAGTAAAGTAAAGTAAATATTCAATAAGAACTTAAATTATTCTGTTGTTTTTATACCATTCTATTTAAAATACCCTTCTTTGATTTTATATATTCTGTTTTTTAGCTTTAGC
>NC_050513.1:15458752-15468405 GCF_002922805.2 Oryzias melastigma | reverse complement strand
AGTACAACAGAGTATTACGACCACCAAAAGAGTAATATTATGAGATTAGAGTTATGCTGTCCTCATATGAAGTACAAAGTGAAACTGTAAAAAAAATAATAATAAAAAGAAAAATAATTTGCATTCTTTTTTAACAACATCAAACAAATGAATTTAGCGTTTTTAGCTTTTATTAACCCTTTAACTACCCAAAAACCAAACAAAAAAAAAATCCCCAAAAATGTATTTTTTTCTGCTCCTTATTACATTGTACGGAACCCCTAAAGAGACTTTAAATTAGAAAAAAAAAAAGTTTAGAAAAGAAATAGTCTAAAAATACTTAGTTATCAAGATTATTTTATTTTTCTTAATCTTGATATTAAAAAAAAATCTGGCTAGTAATTGGTGTGCACCAGATAGTAACTGAAAAAAAAACGTTTTTTTTCAAAAAATTGAAGTAATTAAAGAAAAAAAGACAACTGCTGCGCACCAGTTACTATCCATTGCACATCAGTCAGTAATGAGATTTATTTTAACTTCAATTTTCAGGGGAAAAAAATATTTTCTTCAATTTTTTTTTTTTTTTTCACCTCAACTTTTTTTTCTTCTTCTATGTTCTTTTAGGGGTTCCATACCTTGGGGAGTAATACACACAAACAAAAAAATTCAAAACATTTTCTAAACCATTTGGTTGAGCAGGTAATTAAAGGGTTAATTGGTTTTGACAATGTGCCAAACAGAACAAGACTCACTGCATATAAAGTCTAACTTCCATCCATCCATTTTCCTGACCGCTCTGTCCCGTCCGGGGTCGCGGGGGTGCCGGAGCCTAACCCGGCTACTGATGGGCGAAGGCGGGGTACACCCTGGACAGGTCGCCAGTCTGTCGCAGGGCCTCAATCACACACACATTCACTCTCACATTCACACCTAGGGGCAATTTAGAGTCACCAATTAACCTATGAAGCATGTTTTTGGACGGTGGGAGGAAGCCGGAGTCCCCGGTGAAAACCCACGCATGCACGGGGAGAACATGCAAACTCCACACAGAAAGGTCCTAGCCGGGATTCGAACCGGGGCCTTCTCGCTGTGAGGCGAGAGCGCTAACCACTGCGCCACCGTGCAGCCCAAGTCTAACTTTGAACCTTTAAATCCGTTTTAAGAAAGTGAGAAACAATCACGACATCCCAAAAACTTACTAAATACCTTCAGGTGTGGCTTCTGTGAGACAACAACTTCAGCAGGTGTTGAATTGAAGACGGGCATGACATCATCTTCCAGCGTCAAACACCATTTTTTCATGCCCAGGAAAAACATTCCTCTCTGTTGTTTTGTGTTGAAACTGGAGTTTCATTTGGAGGAGCTGTTTCTAACACTTTTCATTCCCCTTTGGTGTTCCGTGTGCATGACAGATACATGACGTAAAATGGACTTCTGGGTATTTGAATGATACGGACGGAATAAGTATGTGAATATGTGTCTTTGAGCTCCTTTTTTTTTAAATATGAAACTCAGAATAATCGACCCAAACCCTGTTAAGCCGCTACACTAATAATAATTTAATCTAAAACGTTCAGAATTTCTCTGTTATTAAAACGTATCCGCTTCACGAAAAGCTCCACGTCTTTCATCTTGGAGTACGGCTGTGATAAACTGACAGCTTTGGAGTTTTTTTCTCATAAATTTATAACTTTTTTTCTCGCAAATGTACTACTTTTTCCTTGTAAATGTATGACTTTTTTTCTTTTATATTTACAGATCTTAAAGTAATAGATTTACAACTTTAACAATTTACGGGGAAAAAATTAATACGTTTAGCCTATGACTTTTAACCCTTTAACTACCCCCCCCCAAAAAAATCACCAAAAAAATAGAGTATTTTTGCTGGTTATTGCCTTGGTACGGAGCCCCTAAAGAGACATTGAATTAAAAAATAAATAAACAAATTTGAAAAAAAAATTCTTTTGGTGTGCACCCCATAGTAACTGGTACACAACAGGTACTAACCAGAATTTATTTATTTTTTTACTTCAATTATCTTTTAGAAAAAGAAATAATGTTCTGGTTAGTAACTGGTGCGCACCAGATAGTAACTATTTTATTATTATTATTTAACAATTTAAGTAAGAAAAAAATACTACCTGGTGCACACCATCACTCAGTAAATATTTTTGTTTTACTTCAGTTTTTATGAAAAAAAATATACATATATATATGTATAGTTCAGAAGGCAGTTAAATGGTTAAAGTCACAAACATACAACTTTTTTCTCATAATTTAACATTTACAACTTTTCTTGTGTGTGTGCACTGCATAGTAACTGGTCAAACCAGTTGCTAACTAGAATCTTTTTTTTACATTTTTTTAATGAGTGTTCTGGTTAGTAACTGATTTATTATTATTATTACTTTAAACAATTTGAGAAAAATAAATACTAACTGGGGCGCACCATCACTCGGTAACAAGTTTTTTTTATTCGATGTTTTATATGTCCCCTTAGGGCCTCCGTACCTTGGAGATTAATACAAGCAATCGATATTTTTAAGAACGTGTTTTCTAAATGTTCCCCACCATTTGTTTGAGTAGGCAACATACAACTTTTTTTCTCGTATTTTAACAACTTTAAAGTTTTAATGCAGAAAAAAAAATCATTTTGGTCGTAAAATGGCGTAAAAATTAGCATTTTTAAGAGGTAAAACAATTGAAACCGTAGTCTTTTTTTTGTCTTTTTGTGGGGCATTGACACACTGTGACCAGTGGGTGTCGCTGTTTCCCCGCTTAATGCGCCCTCGCGCGCCCCTTTCTAGGGAAAGAAGGCGGGGGTTGAAACAACAGAAAGTTCAGCCTAAATGTGACCCGCCTGCTGCCTGCTGGCAGCCCCGCTACTATCCTGTGACAGCAGCAGCTGCTGCCGCAGAGCACAGAACCCCACGGCAACATGAGCAGCTCCTGAGCGTCTGGCCTGCCACACGAGAAGTCCCCGCACGCGCGCCCCGCCGGACATGTCCCCCCTGCAGGTCTCCGTCTACTGGCGCCTCTCCCTCATTTTCTTCTTCACGTCGTTTCTTTTCTTTTTGGACATTTTTACCGCCGCCAAAGCTGCTGAAACGTGTCGCCATGACAACAGCACTGCCGCGTCCTTTCGCCATCGCGGAACTTTGTCCCCGAAGGCGGACGTCAACCAATCAGAAGGCGAGGAAGTTTTGGAGGAGGATTCTGATTGGTCCGCGGAGTCGGCGGAGGGAGACGTGAGTTCAGATTCAATAAATAAATAAATAAAAATAATATTTTTCTATCGTTAATGAGGTTTCCAGCTGCTACAGCCTGATAAAAAATAAATAGACGTCAAACCTCTTGGGTGGAATGTGTTTTTTTTGTGTGAAAATGACATAAATAGAAATGAACATTTATTATTTTAATGGAACTGTTGATTTATGCGCAAATTAAAACCGTATTTAGACACACTTTAGGAAAGCAGCTGCTAGCGGTGAGCACACATGCTCATAACAGATTACATAAGATTGTTACGGTCCAACACAGGCAGTCAATCAATGCTGTCTAAGTCCAAACTCAGCTGGACCCGGTTCAACGGCTGCACGTGCGTTTGGGGCGCGCGGACTCCATGTGGCTGCTAACAACAATGCTAGCTATTAGAGGCAAATAAATATGTAAAAAAGAATAAAAATCACCAATTTTGGAGGACAAAGTGTATATAAAAAGTACTTTTAATTTTCACAGATACTTGAAACACACATTTTTCACAATAAATACATTATTTAAAGGAATAAAAACGGATTGTTTCAATATAAATTGCTAAACAGTTTTTTTTCTGCTTAGAGAAATGATAGATACCAAGATTAATAAGTGACAAAATAAAGCTAAATTAACAGAAAACAGTGAGAGATCTTAGTCTAATCACACAGAAAACTCAATAGTTAAAAATAACTCACGTTAGGTTGATTTTAACTCAACTCCGAGGTTAAAAAGGAACTTTTTAATAGTTATTTTAACTCAAGAATAAATTAATCCATAAATTGGGTTAAAATGAAATCACTATAGCACAAAAATAGTAACCCCAACATGAATGACCTAAGTGTTTTAAGAGTGTATGAGAACATATAACTTTTGTAATGTTTTGTGGACAAAGATGAGATTTTGTGGTTTTAAACGTATGACGATTGGTGATATATATTTCTGTCTGTAATGTGTGTGTTTGTTTGCGTGTGCGTGTCAGTCAGTGTGCAGCTGGACCGACTGGTTGTCTTATGGTCAGTCTGCCTACATGATAGGCCTTTTGCTGGGATCCCTGGTGGGCGGAGCAATATCAGACTGGTAAGGCACAAAAACAGAGATGCCGGAATATCATTTTAAAAAAAAAAATCTAATTATAACTACTGTTTCAAACCGGTTTTGTGCAGGTACGGGAAGCGTCCGGTGCTGCTGGTGTGTGTGTGCGTGCACGCTGTCTGCGGACTTGTCCCCGTCATCCTTCCTCAGCCGCTCGTCTTCATCGGCGTCCGCTGCCTGACCGGGATTTCGTGCTGCTGCATCAACATCTGTGCCTTCAGCCTAGGTAAGCTATCAGCTGGAGTACGCACCTGTTTTTCCTTAAAGAAGCATGTCGATGAAAAGTGTTTTTAACAAGTTCTTTTTCTCATGATGGAAGACATATATTAAGATAAAAATGTAATTTCTGAGTATTTCTATATTCAAATCACTGTGAATTTAAGGCAGACGAAAAAATTCCATTTGAAAAAGATTGTATTGTGGGTAATTTTTTAATATAATAATTATGACTTGTAAATAATTAATCTAATCATGTGTTTTTTTTAAAATGCTTTATAATTACAGTGAAAAGCTTTGATTTTAGCTATTTAAGTTGTGACAAAAGTTTAAAACTTTATGAAGTTATTTTCAAAAAAATTCTGTTTAACTTACGACAATCAACATACTATATAAGTCATGTCCTTTTATATATATATATATATATATATATATATATATATATATATATATTTTTTTTTTTTTTTTTCATTCATTTCTGTATGTATATTGATGATCGTTTGCATTTCTGTGTGTTTTTTTGGGCTGCCTTGGGATGGGAGAGAGGTTGTTGCTGTCTGTTATTTTCTGGATTTTCATATCTGAAATAGAAAAAATAAATAAATAAATAAATAAAAAACATACTATATAAACCACTTTCCTCCACTGCAACAGAGTGAAGTCCGTGCAGGCTGTGTAGCCGTTACCACGACAACGCATTGCACTGCATATTAAATTGTCTGCTTTTTATGGAAAACGATTTAAACATAAAAACATAACAAGATTAAAGTACTAAAAATCAACTGAATATTTTATTATTTTGTCACTGACCTTGGTAGAAGATAATGCCCTTGAAAGTGTTTATTATCAGGAACAGCCCAATCAGGCCTCTTTAACACCAGAGGCGTCACAAGTGATGCTTAAATACCACAAACGACCATTAATCGTTAACGAGATCAACGTAATTCCAGTGGATTCTGCTTCAGAATCCACTGGAATTACGAAAAAGTTACACAAAAGAAAATTAACATTGTAGCTTCTGTGTTAGAGGTTGAATTTATGATATTGTACATCGCCTTGGACATTAGCCCTTATATAATAGGCATTAGTTATAGATTTAAAATTAGATTAAAGTATTAAAGAAAGATTTTTTAAGATTCAATTTTCAAAATCCATAATACATACCATTTTTGCAAAAATATTTAGTATGTTGCTTAAATATGAGCTAAACTTCAAATTAGCCAAAAACAAAAAGCTAGCTCATTGCTTAAATACTGGCTAAACTCCAAAATAACCTAAAAATGGTCAGTAACCTAAATTAGTCAAATATTAGCTAAACTCCAAATTAGCATAAAAAAGCATAAAAAGACCTCACCTGATAACAAATTAGCCAAAAACGTTAGCATGTTGCTAAAATATTAGCTAAACTCTAAATTAACCTAGAAAAGTTGATAACAAATTAGCTAAAAACGTTAGCATGTTGTTAAATATTAGCTAAAATCTAAATTAGTATAAAAAGACCTCACTTGATAACAAATTAGCCAAAAACGTTAGCATGTTGCTAAAATATTAGCTAAACTCCAAATTAGCATAAAAAGACCTCACCTGATAACAAATTAGCCAAAAACGTTAGCATGTTGCTAAAATATTAGCTAAACTCTAAATTAACCTAGAAAAGTTGATAACAAATTAGCTAAAAACGTTAGCATGTTGTTAAATATTAGCTAAAATCTAAATTAGTATAAAAAGACCTCACTTGATAACAAATTTGTCAAAAACGTTAGCATATTGCTAAAATATTAGCTAAACTCTAAATTAACCTAGAAAAGTTGATAACAAATTAGCCAAAAACGTTCGCATGTTGCTAAAATATTAGCTAAACTCTAAATTAACCTAGAAAAGTTGATAACAAATTAGCTAAAAATGTTAGCATGTTGTTAAATATTAGCTAAAATCTAAATTAGCATAAAAAGACCTCACCTGATAACAAATTAGCCAAAAACGTTCGCATGTTGCTAAAATATTAGCTAAACTCCAAATTAGCAAAAAAAGACCTCACCTGATAACAAATTAGCCAAAAACGTTAACATGTTGCTAAAATATTAGCTAAACTCCAAATTAGCATAAAAAGACCTCACTTGATAACAAATTAGCCAAAAACGTTAGCATGTTGCTAAAATATTAGCTAAACTACATGTAAACTGCAAGTAAATGCCAAATTAGCCAAAAAATAGCTCCAGAGCTGCCAACTTTTCATAAAACCTTGGAGTAAGACGCGGTGCAGGAAAAAACATCACTATTCGACGGCAAAATATGAGACGAGTCAAGTGTAGTCAATTCAGTTACTATTTTTCCACATTATAGACACCGCCATCTGGAGCCAGACGAGGATAGTAAGCAGTGATTGAGGTATCTGATTGGTTTAGATTAACGCAATAAAAATATAATGCACTGATTTCTCTGTTAAGCATTAATCGTGAATAATGCCAAAATGTATTCTAGTATTTATTACATTGAAAATACAGTCCAAGGGGAAGTGTGGGCGGGGTTGCTCTGCGCCCACAACTGGGAGGTGAATTTCTAATGAACTACTGCCGCTCTACAGAAACTATGTCCTAGAAAACGTCAGATTTTTAAATTTCTACATAATAATAAGATGAAACTACAGCGTTGTGCTCACCACCCTGTTCCGTGTGCTCAAACACAGCCGTGGAGTGGACCCTTCCCGCTGCTCGGCTATGGCCCCCCGCCGTCCTGCCGTTTTGCTTCAGCTTGGGGACAATGGGCGGGGCCCCTCTGGCCTGGATCAGCCCCAGCTGGACACACCTACACCTGACTCTGGCTCTGCCGCAGATCGTGTGTCTGCCGCTCTTCTTGTAAGCCGTCTCGTTTACTCATCTTTGTATCTTCTAGAAGTTAACTACTAAAGAATCCTGTCTACCTTTCAGCTCAATACCAGAGTCTCCGCGCTGGTTGTTTCTACGAAAGAGGATGGAAGTGCTGGAGCGTTACCGCGGCAACAGCCCTGCAGATAAACATTGCCTGGACCTGGTAAAGTGGGGAGCTTTTTTTTTTTCTTCTTACGGTGAAGGAGCTTTGTCACACAGCTTTTGTTTGATCAAATGTTCACGTGTGCAGCTGCTGGACTCAGCCTGGTCAGACCTGCAGAAGGCTGTCGAGGTGGAGGAGGAGGTGCCTGTCAGTGCAGGCCACGCCCCCAACGACTTCACCCAATTGAGGCATCCGACGATTCTGTTGCGGCTCTTCGTCATGAGTTATCTGAGGTACCTTACTGGTTTGTTTGCCATCCAACAAAGGAAACAAATACAAAACAGAAAGTTATAGCTTCACAAAAGAATATGGACAAAGAGTAAAATATCATCAGTAAAGAAACGAATTAGAATTATTTTTTGAAAAAAGAAGGGTTTTTTTGTACTTCAGTGCCTAAAAAAGACTAGAATATTTTTCAAAAGCATTCACACAATAACTGCGTGTACTTTTGGTATTTGTAAGCTTTGTAGTTTTTGAAATATTGAGCTAAATATGTCTCATAGGAAATGAATGAGAAAGTTTTCAAATTTAGTATTTTTAAATAGATAAGCAACAAATTTTTCAGTATATTCATGGGCTATGTTTTAATCTTTTATTGTAATTTTTATTTTTATTTGTATTTTTATTGTAGTTTACCTAATATTTTAGGTAATATTTGTCATCTACTGAAGTTTTTATGCTAATTTGGAGTTTAGCTAGTATTTAGCAACATGCTAATGATTTTGGATATTTTTTTCTACTGGGATTTTTAGGCTAATCTAGAGTTAAGTTTCTATTTTAGCAATATGCTAACATTTTGGACTAATTTAGTTTAGTGAACTTTAGGATTTTTGGAGTTTAGCTCAAATTTTAGCAACATACCAAATATTTTTGCCAAATTAGCATGTATTAGGGATTTTAAAGCAATTTTACCACATTTTTTTTTCATTTAGGACAATTTCGCTCTCTTTCAAAATTCAATTTTGTTTAAATAACTATGCAAGAAGGCTGAAGTTGACCTAAATTTATGAAAATAATTGTGGTAAAATTGATTAAAAATCCATATTGCCAATTTGGTAAAAATATTTGTGTTTCTTAAATATGAGCTAGACTCCAAATTGGCCAAAAAAATCTTCAGTAAACTGAATTAATCAAAAATGTTAGCCTGTTGCTAAAATAGAAGCTAAACTCTCAATTATCCTATAAAAACCTCAGTAGAAAACAAATTACCAAAACATTTAAGCATGTTGCTAAAATATTGGCTAAACTACAAATTAGCATATGAAAACCTTAGTAGATGCCAAATTAGCCACAAATAAACTAGCATATTACATAATTACTAGCTAAACTCCAAAATTGACTAAGATTCCTCAGTAAACTAAATTAGTCAAAAACGTTAGCATGTTGCTTAAACAGAAGCTAACCTCTAAATGATCCCTGAAAAACCTCAGGAAATAACAAATTAGCTAAAAACGTTAGCATGTTGCTAACATATTAGCTAAACTCTACAGTTTTTGAAAATACTATAAAATATTTAAACATGAATATATTTAAAGGCTTTTTGTTAATCTACTTTAAAATGTGAAATTTGGAGATGTTCTCATTCATTTCCCAAGGGGCATATTTTGCTTAATATTTCAAAAACTGTTAAGTTTATGTATTTTAAAAACACAAGCAGTAATGTCCTGAACAAGCTGGATGTATTAAAACCAAGATCGCTGAAATCACTGAAAGTGTGATTGAGGTTTAGCATGCCAAAAAACTTATAGAAAGGAGCAGGAGGATCTCTATAGTGTGAATGTTTAGTATTCACGGAATAACTTTTTAAAAAATGTTTTTTAAGCAACTATTAATAAAAAAAAAAGAAGTTTTTTTAACAGTTAAAAACAGCCAAAATGATATTTTTTCAATGTTATAGGGGCCATAAAACAACATTAAAAAACAGAAAAAAAAACTTTTGGTGTCATTTATATATTTAGTATTTTCTTAGTGAGTAGGCTTTTATTTGATTTGTTGATTTCACCGCTACAGCATAGTTTCCTTTCATAATAGAAGTTACGTGCAGGATTATCTGTTTAAACAGTCAAAGGTTGCATGTTATA